>NC_090652.1:215112415-215364915 GCF_040937935.1 Hyperolius riggenbachi
TGTCAGGTTTCTCAGGGTTTGTAAACTGACTCTTAACATCTTAACACACAACCAGCTTTGATAGTTTTAGAGTATTATTGTACTCTATGTACTTAAGCTTATTTAATATTTCTTAAAATGGGCCTGGATATACTTGCATTATTGATTTTATCCTCATCAAGTTTAGTAGAAGCTGTTACCCTGTGCCTATACTCAGAGCACACTAGCTGCAGAGTGTGCTGTTTCTGTCTGGATGTGTCTAACACAGGCTTTTATCAACCAGGGTTCCTTGAGTACTCTGCAGGGGTTCCCTGGCATTTTCCTCCACCGTGGGGGAAGTATGATAGATCACATTATAATAGGGGGTATGGTAAAAAAGAAGCACTAAATTGGAGGTCAAATAATAAGCACATTAATAAAAAGCACTAACATAACATTACCGTAATAAAAAGCACTAGCATAAGGAGACAGTATAATGTGTGGCAGTGTAGTGAAATAAACAGCCACACCTACTTTTAAAGACCATGTCTCCTGCAAAATAAATGCAGGGGTTCCTCTGTATCCAAAAATTATTTGCAGGGTTCCTCCAGGGTAAAAAAGGTTGAGAAAGGCTCATCTAACATCTTCCTATTCGTCTGTGTTATTATAATTTGTGTATCTGCATTGCACATTATCTCTGTGCATACCTTATCTTAATTTTAACACACATTGCACACCGAGTGCAGAGTATTAAGGCGGGAGGTGGCCCTTCTTTGTTTATGCTAAAGGATAATTTATCATCAATCCACATTACTGCACTCATAAAGGCGCGTACATACGCCATACTGTAGCGAAGACCCTCCCGCTGGGCAGATGTTCTGCCGATAGTAGCACGTGACTGATAAGACTGTTTCTGACAGATCCGCGTATCTGTCTTATCAGTCTGCCGACAGTGTGTACACCCTGTCGGCAGAAGTCCGCCCAGCAGGAGGGTCTGACGGACCCGTCGTTCGCTACAGTATGGCGTGTGTACGCGCCTTAAGAGCTATGCAGAGATAAGCAGTGCAGACACACTGTGGAATATGGTAAAGAAAATTGTAGACAAACAGGGATGAGTCTACACTGTATCGAGTTTACAGTCAGGGCAGACACAGAGTGACTGGTTATACTATATCTATTGGGATAAGATGTAAAAATCTATACAAATCAGTAATGCAAGTGTATTTCATACTGGTCAGACCTCATTTTAAGACATTCTAAGCATACTCATCAGCACTTTAAATCTTTTTTTTAATGTGTTCCCATGGTGTCTTCATTAGTCTCAGGCCTACATTAAACAGAAGCCATAACTTCAAATGTGGAGCTCTGCCACATTCATGCCTATCATCTACACACCAGCCAGAACACGTCCATCATTAAGACAAGAGTCTTACTGATTATCCATAACAGAGAGAATGTACAGACATCCAAGTTGGGCATCAAAACTTCTATTCAGTGTAGACCTGAGATTTATGAAAGCTTCCTGGGGGCACAAGGAAGGATACAGAATATAGAGCTACCATAGTCAGTTTAAAAATGCTGATAATGACAAGTTCAGTTTAAACATTTTTTAAAATAGGTTGTAACAGCTACTTTTTGAGTATGTTCCCTGCCCTTAATTTGTACTTGATCACTTGAAGCAAGAAAGTGTTCCCACTCCTGCTAAACTCTTCACATAGAGTTCACATAGGTCAACTACTTATTGACGTTGACGTAAGCATAAAAATGATCTAAATTTAAGGATGTCTCTGTTTTACGTAGCCCCCACTTCTGCTGCTTCTTTCATACGTCAGTGTAACATTGCAGTGCACAGAATCAGTCCACCTTAATAGATATGTAAGTCTGTTATCATGGCTCTGCTAAAATATAATGATCTGTAGGGTTGTACACAAGACCACATACAGAAGAAAGGAAACAACAAAGCTAAACAGTTATCTAGGCAAGAAAAAGAAGACTAACTCATAGCATAGCTTTATAACAACAGCTGCAAACTGCAATGAATGGAAAAGGACATGCTATAAAGAAGAAAAAAAACAGCAACTGTTAAAAAAAATAAAAAAATAAAGAAGACAACATAAAAAATAACAAAACTGAACTTAAACAAATGAGATATAAAATCATGTTGAAAAACCAAGCTTCTATGTGAAAAAAAAAGAACCAATATAAGTATTTAAATGAATAAAAAAATTAAAACAGAGAAGTATACAGTTATCAGCAATGTGACTGGCAAACATCTAACAAGGCAGAAGAGAGACTAACACGAAGCAATAGCTTAGCAGCAAAGCATAATTGTATCATGGCAAAGTAACTTGCAGTCAGCTATTGAGGTAGGAAACGCTACATCCCATGTAGTATGCGCCAAACAACAAACTGCGGTCAGCTTAGCATAACAGCATAGCCAGTAATCATGGCAACACGTGGAGATGGAACAGCCTCAGACAAGCGTTTAAGTCGGCATTGGGGAGCAGTTACATGCAGAGCATACACAGGACACACCTTCCTCTGGTAAGGAAGGCAATATAACAGCAGAAGACTCTGCTTCACTTTTTGTAATGATTTTGTCATCTGTTATTTCGCATTCAACACTTTCTTCCTGGTGTTGTGCGTCATCAGATCCTGTGTCTGATTGGATCTGGTCAAGCCCCGAGACAGGGGACTCAGATGGCCCGCTCTCTCCCCCCTGAGCTGTCTCATCTTCTTTCTCAGTCACAGGACCCTTAACTCTCTCTTCTTTGGTGTTGAGAAACAAGATGACATGAAGAGAACAGACAAGATGTTCACAGAAGAGATATGCAAGAATATTTTAGTAAATGTTTGGGAAGAAAAGACAATCTCCACATTAACAAGGTTTTTCTGCAGAACCATGTAAGGTCCATATCACACGGGCAACAACATATAGTAAAGATCTCTAGCAGCTACAAATCTACCTCATTAATAACTCCTAGCTATAGAGTACCTGAAGCAGCCATTAGCCAGCTGCTATGTTACATAACAACAAAGTGTTGCCAGGTAAGGATTGTGCACCTATTAAAAGAAACTAATAGGCAGAATCTCTTACCGGCATCAGCACAAAATGCTGATAAAATTAATCCGATGGTGATAAAAATAGCTGCAGTGACATCCCTTGTGACTTAATAACTGGATGACTATGTTAAATTAAACTTAGAATGTAATAGCACACATGGAAAATAAAGAAAAACAAAACAAAACACTGCTACTAAGTTGCCTGTGTGACATGGGTCTAACTTTGGCACTTAAAGCGGTCTAACACCCAGCAGTACAACTTTGCTTTAAAAGATTGCTTACAGCTTAGAAACTATTATGCCAGATTTTTTTTAAGCAGAAATTCACTGAATGGGTTAAACATGACATTTTAGTTTTGCATTTAGCTAGAAATCCGCAGCCGTGCTGAGGTTTAGATACAAATGTATCTTTGTTTGGAATGCAAATAGACCTCTGAAAAGCCTGTCTGGGAAGCCCTCTGTGCTCTCTCAGGTGTTGTTTATTTACATTGTAAATAGATACATTTGTATCTAAACCTCGGCACGGAAGCGGATTTCTAGCTAAATGCAAAACTAAAATGTCATGTTTAATCCATTCAGTGAATTTCTGCTAAAAAAAAAAATCTGACATAATAGTTTCTAAGCTGTAAGCAATCTTTTAAAGCAAAGTTGAAATGCTGGGTGTTAGACCACTTTAAGTTCCTAACTGTGTCTATTTTGGGAGGAAAACACACTTTTAGATGAACTGTGAAGAGCTTTGGAATAGTGTGGCCTACAAAGAACACAACTTGAGCGGTGCTTAAACAGATCGATGATATTCTTAAAGAGGCACATTATACAAATCTGGAAACCCATTACAGTTCATTCTCCACAAAATATTCCCTATAAAGAATGAACTCCAAATGGGGAAAATACAATTTATATGAAAGCAGTGTGCTAGATGTCACTGCAATAGGAAATGGGAGGATATTTCCATATAGGTGGCAATACACGATACAACCATTACCGTTTGTATATAAAAATGATCGATTGTATACAAAACTGAAAAGAATGTTTTTCGAACGAGAAAAAATTGTCAATTTTTCAATAAAAATCTTTCTGGATGTGTTGGAAAAAAATGATCATAGGTGTGTGATATATTGCAGATTATTCAATGAAAAAAAAAAGATCAGATTTTTCTGATCGAAAAAAACCCTGAGAAATTGAATCGTGTATGGCCTCCTTCACAGGGATATGGAGTGAGAATTACCAGTAACTGGCGACTTCTAACACTTTCCAACTCTACTGACACCATAAATGGGCTGAAGCTCCGCTTTAAATACTCTAGTTCTAATCTTACAATGCTGGCAGATAAAATAATTTACCTGTCAGTGTTTCTATTTTAGTGTGGAAAGAAGGGAAGTCCTTTTGAGTTTTATTGCTTTTAGGTTGACACACTTGGGAGCAGATACAAATTCCTCCCTATACCATCACCACCCACACAAAGTATTTAGAGAGGATTTAGGATTGGGCGCCCAATATCCTTCCACTGTGACCAAATTGTCTGACCCTGCCTATCCCTTCCCTATGCTGCTGAGAAATAACTGATTGTGGCCAGCAAAGTAGCTATAGTTCTACAGGGTCTCATCATCAATACCTGTCTCGAGCATTTCTGCTGGTTGTTTCAATAAAGCTTTTACACTTTCCATATGTTTCTAGTGTTTTAATGAAAAAAGATTACATAAAAAAGCAAAGCAGTAAGAAATACATTCTTGAAGCAATAGGGCAGGAAAATGGGAGAAGGGGCACATAATGTTTAAAAACATACTCTGAGGATAGCGTTGAACGTGTTATACTTTATTAAACACTAAGCAGGTGGGAACTGGGCATAGAAGTGAAACTGCTGAGTTGCAGAGCTGGACACAACGAGTCTATAAGCAATAGAGGGGATATGAGGTCAGGTAATCTGTGCGGAGGAGTAAAAGCTGTTCACTAGCTCAATGGGCCCCGGACCACATTTTTGACAATTGTAAGAATGGCATAATCCATTAGTCTTGGATTTACCTTTATTAACAATGCAAAATCAGTGAGGGTAAACTAGGGCTTCGATCTATCTGTTAACCTAAAGTTTCTGCTCCTTGTAGTAGATAGGAACCATAGCTGATACCTGAATGGTACAGAATGAGGCTGTCAGGTGGCAGTAATGGTAGAAAATCTATTATTTTCAATTGCATCTGTCTCTCAAATCTTTTAAATTCTTGAAAGTATATATTCACCTTATTTATTTAAATAATTGATGTAACATCATTCTTAACCCTAACATTTCATAAAAAATTGTTACGAAAAAAAATTCATTTCAATTTGCAGTCAGTGGTGCTTTTCTAAAATTGACAAGGAGGTTCAAATTTCACCTGCTTGCAACCATGGTCCAGGTGCTACGTTCAGTGAACAGAATGTCCTCAAACTCCCATCTACACATTTAGCTGCTCAAAGCAGAAAGAAAAGTGTTGCATCTTAGGGCAAATTTTCCTTAGGTTTTCTATAGTCTGTTGCATGTGTTTGGGAAAGCATGATGTGTATCTAAAAGAGGCCATAGATGCATACATTCAAAAGCGCTACTGACAAATTTCGGAGCAGGATGAAGCCGAAAGATGGCTTACCCTGCTGAAGGCAAACTCCAGGGTGGCGTTAATGCTGTTTCCCCACCAAGCTGTCACAATGTTTGGGCACCGGCTATTGCCGGAAGCCGAATTTTTTAATTTGAGCTCTGGCAATTGCCGACACCCAAATTAGTTACGGAGCACCGCTTTAGACACAATTCTCAATATGGCCTATGGCGGTGCCCAAAACAGCTCAGCGCCAACATTATCTGTTACGGCCATAGATGCCATTATGTGTTAATCATGTTCTTATTTTCCTCTTTGTCTAGATTGACCACTGTGAGTAGTAAGAAGCTGCCATTCAACATGTAAATTTGTCTACATGAAAGTGGAGCTACACTTTAAAAAAAAATCTTATGTAACAGCTAAATGAACTTTGAGATTTACTTAAAAAAAAATAAATAAACAAATTAAGAACATGTTGTAATAATAATAATAATAATAATAATACAAAAATCAACAACGATGTGTGTTGAAATAAAAAAGTGGAAGCCTAACATTGACTTCTTTATAAAACAGCTTTACAATAGTGTTTTGTTTGTTTTGTTTTTTTGTGTGGCTTCTGCATTGATTTTGGCAACCTATATACACGTTAATATCATTGCAAGCCAGCAGAAGAAAGCATTGTGCAGTGCTTTCATCCTATAATTACTTCCTTGCACAGTTTTCTGAAGAAAAGGCAATTCTTTTTTTTTTTTTTTTTTTTTTCTTCTTGCGAACTCAGCTTGGCCTTGCCCTTGCAAGATCTAATCACGGGCTTCATTGGGACACAACCAGTGTCTAGCTCTTTAATTTGCATCATAGTTCGCACCTCAACTATATTTCTTCTCTTTTTCTTTCCTTTATTTAATAATATAATAAGCCAAGCAGCAAGCAAGAGTATAATTTTGCACAAAGAGCAAAAAATCCGTTCTTATAGCCAATACCTCCCCTATCCCCCAACTCACATTCTCCCCTCCCATAAAATCACTCCTACCCCTATCATCTCTTCCATCCACCCATCCTACATATACATTCATTCTCTGCTTACTATCAATCATACATTCCATATATCAGCCTCTTCTTCACCTCTCATTCCTCCTAATTCCTCCTCCATCATTCATAATAGGTCCAACCAAAGGGCTTTTAATTTTTTTTTAAAAAAAAGAAAAGGCAATTCTGATGCATTTGAATTACCTTTGATTTTACTGCACACAGCCCATCAATTCAGGTTTTCACCACTTATTATAAACAGGGCAAAATCATCTGCTGCCCTGAACGTGAAATTATATTTATCACCACTTTGTAAATAGGGACCTAAGTATTTGCTCTAAAAACATAATGTAACGAGACTTGGATTTTGTTCCAGTTTGGGAATAGTGACGTGCAAAGAAAGAGGGTAAATGCAGTATGTGAAATGGATATGGAACAGGTAACTGTGTAAAAGCTACTTGTGGTGGTGATGAATTTCCCTGAGCTCACCGACCACCAGATTATATTTATTCATGAGAAGCAGGTTGTTTATGACACCTTGGAATCACACATGAGCATTCTGCACTGTACATGAAACATACAAATTTCCAAGGGACAAATTACATAAGAAGGCCTTACCTTCTTCTACCGTTCCCATCTGTTCTGAAGCTGGAGAAGGAGGAGGAGAAGGAGGCAGGTTGGTTGTATCTTCTACAGCTAAGATGTAAAGAAAAAAAGAAAGAAAGAAAGGCAGTTAATGAAATGCATGATTCCATGAAGGATACTATGCATAAATATAAGCACAAGCTCAGCATAAAAAGGCAAAATATAGAACAGGGACACTTCATCTGGGATCAGTGTTCGAAGTATCAGCAATGCACTGAACACAATGCAAATGAAGCGTATAGTTTGCATTTTTATTTAAAGGAGACCTACTGTATATTCATCTATATAATACTACATTAACCACTTAAAGAGAACCCGAGGTGGGTTTGAAGAATGTTATCTGCATACAGAGGCTGGATCTGCCTATACAGCCCAGCCTCTGTTGCTATCCCAAACCCCCCTAAGGTCCCCCTGCACTCTGCAATCCCTCATAAATCACAGCCACGCTGCTGACAAACAGCTTGTCAGAGCTGGCTGTGTTTATCTCTATAGTGTCAGTCTGCTGCTCTCCCCGCCTCCTGCAGAACTCCAGTCCCCGCCTGCATCCCTTCCCTCCCTGCTGATTGGAGGGAAGGGACAGGGGCAGGGACCGGAGCTATGCAGGAGGCGGGGGAGTAGCTGAGACTGACACTACAGATGTAAATACAGCCTCACAGCAGGGCTGTGATTTATGAGGGATTGCAGAGTGCAGGGGGACCTTAGTGGGGTTTGGGATAGCAACAGAGGCTGGGCTGTATAGGCAGATCCCGCCTCTGTATGCAGATAACATTCTTTAAACACACCTCGGGTTCTCTTTAAGCCCACAGGGTTGACATTTTTTTTGCATCTGAGCAACTTTCACCTCCCATTCATTTGCCAATAACTTTATCACTACTCATCGCAATGAATGGATCTATATCTTGTTTTTTCCGCCACCAATTAGGCTTTCTGTGGGTGATACATTTTGCTAAGAGCCACTTTACTGTGAATGCATTTTAACAGGAAGAATAAGAAAGAAATGGAAAAAAATCATTATTTCTCAGCTTTTGGCCATTATAGTTTAAAATTCACACATGCCATAATTAAAACCCATGTACTTTATTTGCAAATTTGTCCTGCTTATTACACCATTTAAATTATGTCCCTATCACAATGTATGGCGCCGATATTTTATTTGGAAGTAAAGGTGCAATTTTTCAATTTGCGTCCATCACTATTTACAAGCCCATAATCTTTAAAAAAAATATATTAATATACTCCTTATGCCGATTTCGAAACACCAACACTACACTCTATCACTCACTCTTGTAATATGCCCATACCATAAGGGAAGAAGATATTCACTGATGGAATAACCTGGTCATGCAGTATATTTAGGTAGTCAGATGTCCTCATACTTTGAGTACATAACTGCTGAATCTGACCAACTGTTCAATCTGACCTGACCAACTGCAGCAAACCTAGTGTATTTGCTTTGTTAAATGCAGGTGGTTGACTTTTGGAGGGACAGGCAGTGTACATGACAGAGCCTAGTGCTTGCTACAGTGGAACACATCAGGTCCTGTCCCCTAAACATCTCCCAGGTGTAACAAATGTTGGAGAGGCAGCCGTGGTGAATAGCGCTACCTCCGTGGCTGCCTCCAGCTTCCTGTCTAGCGTTGTATCCGTGCCTCAGGCGTCTAGCACGGCGAGGACGTGACTGTCTGTTGCACATAGGTTTGCTTTGTCGCGTGCGCGCGCGCATAGACAGGACCTTTATGCGGGGAGGAGGCGCGTCAGCTGACCGGCCGGCTGACGTCAGAGGAGACGCTCGCCGCTCCTCATTGGCTGATAGGAGGGGGCGTGCCTGATGGGTCTCCTCTGCTTCAAAAGCCTAGCTGATTCACTCGCAACTTGTCTGCTGTTGCGAATACTTCGTGCTAGCGCTCAGACCCTTAGATAGTTCCCGTGTGCTTTGATCCAGGAGGAAACCGGGGATTTCACACAAGATAGGAATTGTTTGATAGCTCTAATCATTATACTATTGTGTATTATTTGTGCATGACTCTGGCTTGTTCTGACTATTATTCTGCTCAGCGATTCTGTACCTATGCCCATCTGATCTTGCTGCTGACTGCTTGTTTATACCTTTCAGTCTCTGCCTTCCGATTTTGTACTGCATCTGTCTGTCTGTTGCCAACCCGATCAGTCTGACCTCTCTACTCTCACCAGAGGGCCCTTGACTCTTGTGAGGGGCACTGTACTGTTAGTACCCACCAGCTCCTCTGGTGAGGTATTGTTAAATCTATCAGTACTACTGTTGCACCAAATCACTATATATTGTTGTCACTAAAGCTTCTGATATATCAGCATTATAGGTGATTCTGCAGATCACCATATAATCAGGTATACATCTGCATTATAGGTGATACTGCAGATCACCTATAATCAGAATTCTGTTATTTGCTGACAAAAATCGTTACACCAGGGCTCCGACATTTGCATGTAGTGTCTTTTCATTCCATCTAGTCTTGAATTGACCCAAAGAAGTGGACAAAAGCCCTCGAAACTCGTTGTCTTAATGTACATGAATTAATATTTTTTTCCATTACACTTGGTTTGTTCTTCTGAGAAGGAAAGACATAGACTTCTCACTTATACCTCATCATATAGTTATTATTATTCATCAAGGGCAGCACCACCACCAGTGTTTTCAGTATTCTAGCAAAATAGGATGTGACCGAATCAACATGCAATGTTAATGTTAAAAACAGGCAGATCTTTGAACTCTTCCCCACTCAACAACAAAATGTGTTTTTATTGCTAGTAATAATATAGATGGGATGATTGCCTTTTAGTTCCTATTCTGAAAAAAAAATAAAACATAGGCTGTGTGTTGAAAAAATGAAACAGCAAGAAAGACCAGAGGCTGTGACTCTTCCCCATTCTTTTCAAAAGATAATGGGCAACACCCTACTTTAAAGGTATCTATCTGAAAACACAGGAGCATTTCTAGTACTTAAAGAGGAACTGTCGTGAAAATCTTAACATTTAAAGAGAGACTGAAGTGAGTGAACCAGCATGTGTTTACTGTAAAGCACCTTATATAGTGCTAAACCACCGATATCCCGCAGAAAAATGAGGGGTTTATACCCCCTAAATCCCCTCTGTAAACTCGGGGCAGTGCTTCCTGAAGAGGCAGAGCTTAGCCCTGTAGCTCTGCCTCTCAGCGCACCAATCCCTGCCGATCGCCGCCTCTCCCCCGCCCCTCTCAATCTGCCTTCACAGAGAGGGGCGGGGGAGAGACCCGTGTCGCGATTGATGCGCATGGAGGCAGAGCTGCTGCTCATAGCTCTGCCTCCATGAGCAGCAAAATCCACGACCAAGAAAGTGGTGGATTTTGCGGGGGGAATTTGGGGGGTAAAAACCCTCGTTTTGCCGCGGGATATCGGTGGTTTAGCACTATGTAAGGTGCTTTACAGTAAACACATGCTGGTTCACTCACTTCAGAGTCTCTTTAAAACACATACAAATGAGAAGTAGATTTCTCCCAGAGTAAAATGAGCCATATATTACTTTTCTCCTATGTTGCTGTCATTTACAGTAGGTAATAGAAATCTGACATTGCTGACAGGTTTTAGGCTAGTCCATCTCTTCATGGGGGATTCTCAGCATGGCCTTTATTCTTTATAAAGACATTCCCTGAAAATGATTAAAAGAAAGATGCTGGCCAGCCTCCCTGCTCTTT
This sequence comes from Hyperolius riggenbachi, assembly GCF_040937935.1. Taxonomy (NCBI): domain Eukaryota; kingdom Metazoa; phylum Chordata; class Amphibia; order Anura; family Hyperoliidae; genus Hyperolius; species Hyperolius riggenbachi. The sequence goes on from NC_090652.1 coordinate 215,123,377, forward strand.
GCACACTATTTTGGCAGTTGGACGAGGCAACTGCCATTCACTAAGTACTTTTAAAATAAAGCAAACCCTGAGAACTCCCGTATGAGAAGATGGACTAGTCCAAAATCTGTTGGTAATGTCACAGATTTCTACTACTTACTGTAAGTGACAGCAACATAGGAGAAAAGTAATTTATGGCTCATTTTACTCTGGGAAAAATGTACTTCTTATTTCTATGTGTTTTAAATTTTACGATTTTCGCGGCAGTTCCTCTTTAAGTAAGGGTAAATAAGTGGTTTCAATTTAGATATAATGTTGTTGATTTTTCCCAGTATACAGTGAGACAGGAAGGTACAGAGTCACTACTGACCATGAATCATTATATTCTAACTTCAGTTACAGAAAAGAGCCCATACAGCATTCTGTGTGGCCTGGCTGACATTAAATAGCCTACAGTGAAATGGGATTGCTTCCATTAGAACCCAAGATCCTGCAATTATTCTCTGAATACTGATCAGCAGCACAAGCCCTCTATTATAATATCTGACCCTCAAAGCTCTATAGTTTTTGAATAAGAAAGTAGAGGAAATGCATTATAGCCCCGCATTATCTGTGAGTTTGTAGTTCCCTTGTGAACAAAGATGATATTTTTTCCTTTCCTGACCCACCCAGCATCAACCACATAGGAGGATTAACACAGTATACTGGGGGAGGAAATTACACCACACAACAGAAAACTAAAGAAGAGGAGATGGCATTTCAACATCTGCTAAACAGTACTAAACAAGTTGTATACTCTGGTTTAGAACAGCTGTTCATGTGACTGCTGTTGCAGAGTAAAATCAGGTACTCCCACTTGATTAAAGTTGCCTAATATGCACTATTGACCATGTTTGGGAGTTTGGAGAGCAGATGTCCAAATAAGTTTGGAAACTGTAAATACACTTTAGAGTTTATCTGATCACAGAAATAGGACAGTGTTGCTCTCTATGTGACCAGTCCTAAATTGAATATTTACTGGAAATTGTTCCCAGTCAATCCTGAAAGTTTGATCTTCAAATATTCCATTTGTTTTCTGGCAGTTTAGATCGGAGTGTTCACATCTATCAGAGCTCCATGCCCCAATATGTCTCATCGAAACACTCAATTCTGACCAAAAATCAATTGAAACTTGATTGCCAGCAGACAATCCATGGACCGTAGCATTGCCCTGCATCGAACAGAACAGGCCACATTACATAACAGAGGCACACGTTGCACAGAAATCACCAACATTCTGCAGAATTTACAGAAAATAATCCATTTAAATCATCCTGGCGTCTAAGCTGGCAGAAAAATATTTTATTTCAGGAAAGTGAACTTATGAGATAAATAATTGTGTGTATAGTCCTAATTCAAAAATTGCAAACAAATGTTGAACTATTGAATTTTTTATCTCTTCCCTGCATTCAAAAGAGTTTCTTAGGTATACAGGAGTTTTATGAGTTCTAATTAGGTATCTGAATCCGTGAGAGTTACGCTGCAGTCTCATTGGAGAGAAAGGGTCATTTGGAGTCCTGAATTCCTAACCCTTATAGTGAGACAAGAAAAACAGCATTGGAACTGTCCATACACATGTTTATTTCACCATGTACCCTTTTTAGGCTCCTTTTAATGCTATAATGAGAATTTGACATTTATGTTTGGGAGGTTAGGTGCAGAGATGGATTTGTACTTTCCAGTGCCCAAGATCCGCTGTCACCAACCCGCCCCTTCCCACCCAACACCATTATGTCCTACACTCTGACTAGCGATCACAGGTTTGAATGAGCTCCCCTCCGTTGTGCTGCTCTGCCCTCATTCAACAAAGGAGCACTGCATATTCTGTCCACTAGCGCTTCCTGTAATATTGTGCTTCTGCCCAGGTGCGCACAGCAGGTGATAACATTCTGGGCATAAATACTTGAGGCATGATACTAGAGTACGAGCAGGCCTCATCAAGTATACATACCCATAACACTGCAAGCCTCAGCTGCTGTGCACATCCGGACAGGAGCATAAAATTACAGCGAGCACAAGTGGACAGCGCATGCACTGCTTCTTTGACCTCTGTGTGACTGACTGCAGTCAAAGCCACAAACAGGGACAGGGCAGTACTATAGAGAGAATCCCATCCAAAACGGAGAACATGTAACTAGAAGGATCCCATACTACACATGCTGGCATAGATATGGTGTCAGCTAAGGTGTCTTTTACACAGTGACATTTTAGCACTTAGCAAGAAGTTCTGAATCAGGATGATAGCATTTATTGACTAATTTAAAAGAAAATGAGTAAGAGTTCTTAAGATGAGGCAAGAAAAGAGTTAACCTTTAGCCCTGAGACTGTTGCTGCCAAAAAAACATCCATAGGGATAAAAGCCAGCCATAAATCTAGAGCTTTAGATAAGGGGTTGAGGATGAACTCATGTCATTAACAGGCTGCCCAGCAATAAACTGTCTGATAGCTGAAGACAACATAAGAAGGAACTAGCGGAGCTGATATTTCCTGGCCCGGAAAACTCACCAAACTCAGGAGTTCTGCTCTTTACTGTACAACCCCTGGCACTAATCACTGCAGCTTGTATGTCTCTCTTGTCATACAGAGGACGGGATCATCAGGAGAAAGCAGATTCAGCAAAGCATGCTGTGACTGTCATCACACACCAGGTGAAAGAGATGGAGGGAATTCAGGCTGCAACCAGTGTGTGAAGAGCAAAGCACGGCGGTCATGGACCAGGAGAGATGATTTACTTTGACATGTGACATCTTGTCCCTCCGAGTCCTACTGTCCTTCTGCTTTTATCACCCAAGGCCATGGCCTTTGTGGCCTGAAGCTAATGGTACATTGTACAATACAGTTCTTGTTCAGACAAGGAAAAATCTTAAATCTGGATTCAGAGAAACCCTACTACATATATTTAGTGGTATGGATTTTCAACAAATAATATTTCACATGTTCCACAGTCATATTAAAGTATAAGCAACAGCCCTGCACCCAAAATACTGCATTTGGATAAACAGGCACGAATGGGACACCTTTATTATTGTATTTTATTTACAGGCAGTCCGCTACTTACAAACAGGTTACTTTTGGGGAGATTGTTTGTAAGCTGAATTTGTTTGTAAGTCGAGGCATGTGTTAAACATCAGGAGAGGAGGATTAATGATTTACTTTCGGTTTTGAATAACTCTGTATTTGAACATAAAGTTTAAACTAGGTTTTTTTTGTTGTTTTCAACATGCTTTAAGTTTGCTTTTAATTACTTACAACAGTTTATACAATACTGTATCGTGTAACAACAAAAATGAGTAATAAAAAAACAGTAATGTATATTTTGTACATGGAGACAATTTTGTTTGTATTTATGACAAATTGTAACTTAAGTTGTTTGTAAATAGGGGACTGCCTGTATTGAACGACATGTTCCTTTAAAGAGAAGCTGTCAGTTTGCATTATATTGCAGAGAGCTTTGCTGACTATGGCATGTTAGCTTCCAGCGACTGTCTGCTGACATTACAGCTTCATAGCTTGTCAGGCATGGACGCTGGCTTTAGGCAGCACCTGTGTGGGGAAGCTGCACCACACCAAGGGACTGTATCAGTGTGTTCATACTAAAGGCATACGGGAATGAGAGATACTAGGCTGGGTTCAGTGTACAAATACTGCATGGCTGGCTGTCATGTTGATCTTGTCTCTAATGCTTTCTAAACTCCTGACCTCGAGAGACCATGGAGCTCTGGTATTCAGACTTAACGCATGTGATTCCACTGCACTTATGAGCTAGATCAGATGGCATGTTGTTGCATATTTGTGTACATGTTTGTTTCATTACTTTGTTACTTATCATCAACTTTATCCTCCTTCACAGACTGGTATTCACGGGTAGATATAAATTGGAGTGCCCTAGGATTACTTTAAAGAGAATCTGTATTGTTAAAATCGCACAAAAGTAAACATACCAGTGCGTTAAGGGACATCTCCTATTACCCTCTGTCACAATTTCGCCGCTCCTCGCCGCATTAAAAGTGGTTAAAAACAGTTTTAAAAAGTTTGTTTATAAACAAACAAAATGGCCACCAAAACAGGAAGTAGGTTGATGTACAGTATGTCCACACATAGAAAATACATCCATACACAAGCAGGCTGTATACACCCTTCCTTTTGAATCTCAAGAGATCATTTGTGTGTTTCTTTCCCCCCTGAGGGGGGAGTGCATAGCAGAACCACAACAGTGAAGAACTTGGCAGCCTTCCAGACACAGGCTGACAAGTCTGACAGGGGAAAGATACATTGATTTATTACAGAGACTGTGATAGTACAAAGTGCTGCAGTAAGCCAGAACACATTAGAATAGCTTTTGGAACTTGTAGGATGATAAAAAACAGGATGCAATTTTTGTTACGGAGTCTCTTTAAGTGGACTTTTGCATGGACTCTTATGGGTTAAACTTACAATGATATTTCTAAACCACGCCCTCAGGTGTGTCCTTCAGGTTGCTATATATGTAAGTTATGATGGTACCAACGTTGTACATCTGACGAAGGACCATGATGGTTCACAACATGTAGTGTATTGTTTTGTTCCATCGCAATATACCCTTAATTAGCAAAGCCAGTGTTGTACCGCCACTTCATTTCTTTGTTCCACTGCACTTAAAGAGGAACTCCAGTGAAAATAATTTAATTAAAAAAAGTAAATCATTTATACATAATTATTGTAAAAATGAAGCAGTCAGTGTTTGCTCATTGTAAAATCTTTCCTCTCCCAGATTCACATTCTGACATGTAATACATGGTGACATTGTTACTGTGGGCAAGTTATGTAGCTGTTTCTAGCTGCTCTGGCTGTTACAGACAGCTTTAAACAGCCATTTCCTGTCTGTGAACATTGTTACATTGTGGCAGTTTGCCCAGAGTACCGCGGTATTCAGAGCCTCTTGTGGGAGGGGTTTCAGCACAAAATTAGTCACACAGCGCCCCCTGATGGTCTGTTTGTGAAAATCATTGTATTTCTCATGTAAAAGGGGGTATCAGCTACTGATTGTAATAAAGTTCAATTCTTGGTTGGAGTTTCTCTTTAAGCCTGAAAAAACTTGCAGCAGTGTAGCACCTGCTTTGAGCGCCACCATAGATGTAATGTTATTACAGCTATAGCGGCACAAAGGGATTTTCAATATAATTTGGGTGCTGGCAATAGCCAGGCCCCGAATGATATCTCTCCCGGGCCCCGAGCTGCTACTACTTGGTGGGGAAATGCTATTTATCGCGGCAGCAAAGAGAGCTGTCATTTGCCCCTCCCCCCGACAGACTGGGTGATGGAATGACACATACGACTTCAGGAGAATAGTTGGTTCAGCACAGATGAATAACTGCAGTAGACGTGTGTCCAAGGGAGCACACACCCATTTATACTGTTTGCAGCGGAAGCAGTTGCTAGTTCTAGAAATAAAACCCCAGTCCTATTTTGGGCAGCTTGGAAGTAATCCAAGCTTCAGCCAAAATTATACTACAAAAGTTAAAGTAAAGTATATACAGTATTTGCATTTTCTCATTGAATGAAGAGATGTCCATTTACAATGCAATTTTACTGGGGAACTGGACAACTGCATTAGTGTCAACTGCTTAAAGAGGAACTCCAGTGAAAATAATGTAATAAAAAAGTGCTTCATTTTTACAATAATTATGTATAAATGATTTAGTCAGTGTTTGCCCATTGTAAAATCTTTCAAATCCCTGATTCACATTCTGACATTTATTACATCGTGACATTTTTACTGTTGGCAGGTGATGTAGCTGCTGCATGCTTTTTTGGCAGTTGGAAACAGCTGTAAACAGCTATTTCCCACAATGCAACAAGGTTCACAGACAGGAAACTGCCAGGAGTACCACAGTCCTCAGAGGTTCTTGTGGGAGAGCTTTCACCACAATATCAGTCATATAGGCCTCAATTCACTAACCTTAACTCCTGTGTTTAATAACTCTTCTGAGCTGTTTTACAGTTATCACCATGGTGATATAATTGTGATAAATGTAAAACAGCTCAGAAGAGTTATTAAAGACAGGAGCTAAGCTTAGTGAATTGAGGCCATAGAGTCCCCTGATGGTCTGTTTGTGAAAAGGAATAGATTTCTCATGTAAAAAGGGGTATCAGCTACTGATTGGGATAAAGTTCGATTCTTGGTCGGAGTTTCTCTGTAAATGGAACCTAAACTGAGAGGGATATGGATGTTTCCTTTTAAACAATACCAGTTGCCTGGCTGTCCTGCTGATCTTGTTGGCTACAGTAGTGGCTGAATCACACACCTGAAACAAGCATGCAGCTAATCCAGTCTGACTTCAGTCAAAGCACCTCAAAGCACCTGATCTGCATGCTTGTTGAGGGGCTGTGGCTAAAAGTATTAGAGACACAGGATCAGCAGGAGAGTCAGGCAACTGGTATTATTTTAAAAGGAAAAATCCATATCTTTCTCCATTTAGGTCCCCTTTGAAGGAAACCTGAAGTGAGAGGTATATATATATATATTTTGGGCAGCACAGTGGCCTAGTGGTTAGCGCTCTCGCCTTGCAGCGCTGGGTCCCCGGTTCAAATCCCAGCTAGGTCAACATCTGCAAGGTGTTTTCATGTTCTCCCTGTGTGTGTGTGTGTTTCCTCCGCGTTTGCATGTTCTCCCCGAGTCTGTGTGGGTTTCCTCCGGGCACTCCAGTTTCCTCCCTTATCTTAAAAACATACAGATAAGTTAATTGGCTTCCCCCTAAATTGGCCCTAGACTATGATATTTGCACTACACAATTCATACATAGACATATGACTATGGTAGGGACTAGATTGTGAGCCCCTCTGAGGGACAGTTAGTGACAAGACTATATACTCTGTACAGCTCTGCATAATATGTCGGCGCTATATAAATACTTAAAGCGGATCCGAGATGAAAAACTAACTATAACAAATAACTTGTCTATATATCTTATCTAAAGTTCAGATAGTTTACACAGCAAATATAGCTGCAAACAGCTTTAATAGAAAATTATTATTTCTTCCTGTGATACAATGACAGCAGCCATGTTGTTTACACAGAGGCAGGCTTATCTGTATCTTGATCACTAAGCCTGTGAAAAAACCTAATCCTCCCTCCTCCCTCCGCCTCTGAAATCAATGGTTAGTAACACCTCCTCCTCCTCCTGCCCAGACTGAGCTCCCATGAGCCCTTGCTACTTCCAAGGCTCTCTGGAAACCTGTGGGCGTGGTTTATTTCGTTTATAAGGAATAAGAAAAACAAAAAAGTATTTGGCTTGAGGAATGTCCTATAAATAATAGAAAAGGAACACAATTATGCAATGAGTAAAAGTTCACCTCGGATCCACTTTAAATAAATAAATAAATAAATATGGAGGCTGCCACATTTTTTTTTAAACAATACCAGTTGCCTGGCATCCTGCTGATCTCTTTGGCTGCCACACTGTCTGAATCATACATCTGAAACTAGCATGCAGCTAATTCAGTCATACTTCAGTCAGAAATATCTGATCTGCATGCTAGTTCAGAGTCTATGGCTAAAAGTATAAGAGGCAGAGAATCAGCAGGACAGCCAGGCAACTGGCATTGTGTAAAAGGAAATAAATATGACAGCCTCCATATCCCTCTTGCTTCCGGTGTGCTTCAAGGCGTGTCAGGTCTACCAGACATGGCTCTTGTAGATGTAAAGACATGAACAATGTGTTATGAGGTCACTTCCTCACCTCTTGCTGCGACCACCTGGTCCCCCATGTATGCTGCATCATGAGAAGCTCATTTTCACATTGCATTTGGATAAAGATAGATTAGAGAGTACAGAGGATTATGTAACACCAGGGAAAGAAGGGGAATGGGTGGGGGTATCCCCATGTTTTGTCTTGTAAGATCTGCACAGTGGGCTAAGCAGCTGCTGATGCAGCAGCATCCCTAACATTACATTTTTATTTCATGAATTCCGAGCTGCATTGTGGAGAGGGAATGTGAAGTTGTTGCCCAAAGCATTTGAATTCCATAGTGACACTGATACAAATGGGATAAGGGAGACACTTTCATGGATACCACATGCATTCCTTGGGACTATACAATGCCAGCAACATCTGTGTACGCGTTTCTGCTTACTTGCTTCCACCCTAGGCTATCAAATAACAATCTCATAGCATAATGTATACTTTTACAAAAGAATAAAAGGGCCTCTATTTTCTGCAGGCCCGCCATCAGGGGGGGACATCCGTGACTGCCGTCACGGGCCCGGGCCTGCAGGGGGGCCCCATCCCCGCCGCGGCCCTAGCGGGTGCCGCCCGACCGCCGCTCAACCTCCCCTGGCCGCTGCTCCCTCCATCCCTCTAGCCGCGTCAGACCCCGATCAGGCGGCGACAATAGTGCGGGCGCTAGGACCCAGCGCCCGCACTGATATGCGGAAGTGACGTCACTTCCGCATATAGAGCGGGTGCGTCCAGCGCCCGCTCTTACTGGTCGGGTCGCCGCTGATCTTGAGGTCTGATGCTGCTGGCAGCCTGGCAAGGTAGGGGAAGCAGCGGTGGCGGCTGGGGGGGGCCTCCCTGTCACTCACTCCCTAGCTAAAGGGCCTCCCTGTCACTCACTCCCTAGCTAAAGGGCCTCCCTGTCACTCACTCACTAGCTAAAGGGCCTCCCTGTCACTCACTCACTAGCTAAAGGGGCTCCCTGTCACTCACTCACTCCCTAAAGGGCCTCCCTGTCACTCACTCACTAGCTAAAGGGGCTCCCTGTCACTCACTCACTAGCTAAAGGGGCTCCCTGTCACTCACTCACTCGCTAAAGGGGCTCCCTGTCACTCACTCACTAGCTAAAGGGGCTCCCTGTCACTCACTCACTCACTCGCTAAAGGGCCTCCCTGTCACTCACTCACTAGCTAAAGGGCCTCCCTGTCACTCACTCACTAGCTAAAGGGCCTCCCTGTCACTCACTCACTAGCTAAAGGGGCTCCCTGTCACTCACTCACTCGCTAAAGGGCCTCCCTGTCACTCACTCACTAGCTAAAGGGCCTCCCTGTCACTCACTCACTAGCTAAAGGGGCTCCCTGTCACTCACTCACTAGCTAAAAGGGCTCCCTGTCACTCACTCACTAGCTAAAAGGGGCCTCCCTGTCACTCACTCACTAGCTAAAGGGGCTCCCTGTCACTCACTCACTAGCTAAAGGGCCTCCCTGTCACTCACTCACTAGCTAAAGGGGCTCCCTGTCACTCACTCACTAGCTAAAGGGGCTCCCTGTCACTCACTCACTAGCTAAAGGGCCTCCCTGTCACTCACTCACTAGCTAAAAGGGCTCCCTGTCACTCACTCACTAGCTAAAAGGGCTCCCTGTCACTCACTCACTAGCTAAAGGGGCTCCCTGTCACTCACTCACTAGCTAAAGGGGCTCCCTGTCACTCACTAACTAGCTAAAGGGCCTCCCTGTCACTCACTCACTAGCTAAAGGGGCTCCCTGTCACTCACTCACTAGCTAAAGGGCCTCCCTGTCACTCACTCACTAGCTAAAGGGCCTCCCTGTCACTCACTCACTAGCTAAAGGGGCTCCCTGTTACTCACTAGCTAAATGGGCCCCCTGTCACACTCACTCACTCCCTAAAGGGGCTCCCTGTCACTCACTCACTAGCTAAAGGGGCTCCCTGTCACTCACTCACTAGCTAAAGGGGCTCCCTGTCACTCACTCACTAGCTGAAGGGGCTCCCTGTCACTCACTCACTCCCTAAAGGGGCTCCCTGTCACTCACTCACTCACTCCCTAAAGGGCCTCCCTGTCACTCACTCACTAGCTAAAGGGGCTCCCTGTCACTCACTCACTCCCTAAAGGGGCTCCCTGTCACTCACTCACTCCCTAAAGGGGCTCCCTGTCACTCACTCACTCCCTAAAGGGGCTCCCTGTCACTCGCTCACTAGCTAAAGGGGCTCCCTGTCACTCACTCACTCCCTAAAGGGGCTCCCTGTCACTCACTCACTACCTAAAAGGGCTCCATGTCACTCACTACCTAACCTGGGGGTCCCTGTCAGAATCCAGGTGAGAGGTGTCTACCATAATAAGGGGGCATTATGCCTATTTATGTGAAATGCTGTCTATTTATGTGCCTCATGTCTGCTGAATTTGTCTTGTTGGGGGCCTAATGATTGAATTTTTACTTGTTGGGGGCCTCATGATTTGTTGGGAGCCTCATTGCCTCAAGATTGCTGAATTTGTCTTGTTGGGGGCCTCATGATTTGTTGGGGACCTCATGATTTGTTGGGGGCCTCATGATTGCTGAATTTGTCTTGTTGGGGGTCTCACGATTGCTGAATTTATCTTGTTGGGGGCCTCATGATTGCTGAATTTGTCTTGTTGGGGGCCTCATGATTGCTGAATTTGTCTTGTTGGGGGTCACATGATTGCTAACTGCGAGACTATGGGAAAAGCTGAATCATTACCATATGAGACAATAGCATTAAACCTACTTTTTTAGTTTTTTTAAACAGAAAATAAAACTGGGAGGTTCTAAAAAAATGATGGAGCACTTCCTCCTTCCGGCTTGAAGGAGGAAGTGCTCGATATCGAGGCTTGCAACGCGTCCATTCGGAAACTTGCACCTCGTTGAAACGCTGGGCGGAGAGCGGCTTTCTGGGTAATTAACCCCGCCGCATCTAGCCGCTCAGCTGTGGCAATTAGGCAATTAGAGCTAACTTGAATCACGAGTATCCACCGTGGTTATTCGTGATTAATTTGTGGACAGCAAGCCTCCAACTAGCTCTGCCAACATGTAATGGCTACGCACATTTCTCAGTTTGGGGGGGGGGCCCGGACTGATGATTTGTGAGGGGCCCCAAAATTTCTGATGGCGGCCCTGATTTTCTGACCTCCTTTCTATATAGTAAAATGCCTAAAGAAGTAATTTACGTTGCATGTCTGTAGCATTCCCTGAAATCTGAAACAGCTAATTTTGCCACTTAAAACAATTCCTCACTGTAGGTAGAGAATTCTACTGTAAGCCAGCCACTTTTTCACACGTCTTATGCAGGGGCGTAGCAATAGCCATAGCAGCCATAGCAGTTGCTATGGGGCCCTGGAGCAGCGGGGGCCCAGGTGGTAATTGATGTATTCAATAAATACCTTCTTGTGTTCCTCCACCCACTGACTTTGTCTCCGTGCCCATGGACTATGTAGAGTGTAGATTGCACAATAATGTAAATTGCCCAATTAATGCATATCTAGGGTAGGGGCATTTCTCAAGAGTGCCTACATCTGAGGGCCCCATGAACATTTTGCTATGGGGCCCCATAATCTCTGACTATGCCACTGGTCTTATGTATCATATCTCGCAGTGGTGTAAAAATAGGGGTGCAGAGGTAGGAACCGCATCAGGGCCCTGTGCGGCCCACCCTCAAACACAGAATTAGCTCTCTATTGGTCCTATGCTGGTAATAATCACTTCTATAGGTGCTTTTATTAGTAGTAATCATTAACACACTGTTCCCCATCCCCTCCTGGCACTTCTGACACTGTGGTTGTCCTTGGCCTGTTTTGGTGCGCCATATCAATTGTTATGTATAGAGTGCTTAAGGGGCCCCAATGTAAAACTTGCACTGTGGCCTATAGCTCCTTAGCTACCCCACTGATATCTACATTGTATCTCCATCTCCACCTACAGTACACCTTGTTTATATATATAATAATGTTTTCTGCACATGGTGAGTTAAAGACACACTGCAATAAGTTATTCCTGATTAATGGCTTTAAAGTTTGCCTGTTTTTTCTCTCAGTTTATCTTTAGACCCTTGTGATTGCTGGGTGCTGAAAAAATATTAAAATTATAAAATAAAACTAAGATATAATGATAAGAAAAAGCTTACTGAATTAATACAGAGGATGAAGAGGTGCTCAGAATCCCATAAAATTAGGTTAAACCCACATAAAATAGAAATAGTAGAGGTGGCTTTCCTCTTAATGACGACAAACACCTGGTGAAAGATACATTTTATTTGCAAGGGAAACGCATTTAGTGGGTGCTCGCCTACTTCATCAGGCCGATAAATGTGATGCAATTAGTTAGCCTCAAATCTCGGAGGCACTCCAAATTTTGAGGCTAATTGCGGTGCATTTATTGACCTGATGAAGTGGACGAGCACCCACGAGACACATTGCCCATGCAAATAAATGAATCTTTCCCCATAGGTTTGCTGTCATTAAGAGGAAAGCCACCTATACTAATTCTATTTTATGTGTTTTAAACCTACCTTTATGCGATTCTGGGCACCTCTTCACCCTTTGTGTGCAAGTTTTAGCTCCATCTCCTGCAGTAAGGGAGTGAGGGACAGTTTACAGTGGCTAAGCCACTAGTTATACTAGTCCCTCTTTTTCCAAGAGTGCGACCATCCTGCATCCAGCCGTCCCTAGAGGTACTGGAGTGGAGACGGGCTTGTGATCTGCACCTGCTCTCTGTGGTTGGTTGCTCCCCATGCAACCTACCTTTGTGAGTATATTTTCTGCCACCTACTTTTTGTACACAAAACTTAGTGACGTATTGCACTATCGGGCTCCCGTTGTCCCTGTGTTTTTTCTAAAGGTGTTCCTCACCCTATCTCGAGCCGCTTACTGAATTAAGGTCATAATAAGGTAAATTCAGTTTTGGAAAACAAATCTGTTTAACTTTAGTCTAGTTTTAAAAGCAAACAAGTGTGCACATTCTCAAAGGCAAAGAGTTGTAGCTGCCTGCAGTAGGGGAATCTTACCAGGTTTCCTATTATGTAAAGAAACATTTTGCCTTGTTTATCGTACAAAGTCTGATAAGAAAAGTGAAATAAAAGTATCCCCACCACCACCAAAAACATAGATCATGTATGAAGCAGGCTGTCTCAGAACCTATCAGCAAACTTAATAACTCAAGAATGTCAGGAATAGTGAAGTGCAGGCACATAAAGCTAAAATCTCCAAGATAACAAAATTGGCTTCATCGCATCATGTGTGAACATGTGTTTATTTTCTACTTCAGACTGCAGTCAACCTAATTTACCTGTGCAGCAAGTGCTTCATAATAATAATTCCTTTTTTTGTATAGCGCTTTTCTCCTGTCGGACTCAAAGCGTTTATGCGGCAGCCACTAGAGCGCACTCAGTAGGCAGTAGCAGTGTCAGGGAATCTTGCCCAAAGAACTCCTTACTGAATAGGTGCTGGCTTACTGAACAGGCAGAGCCGAGCCAAGTCTCCTGTGTCAGAGGCAGAGCCCTTGACCATTACACTATCCAGCCAACATCCTTGTAGTTATGCCTGTTCACAGCTAGAGTTATATCTGGGCCCAAACTGTCTGGCCACAACCAAGGTGCAGCTACAGCAATATGAGTTTGTGAGTAAGAACGAGAGGAAATAAAAAATGTTCGTTTAATTACTTGCAATGTCGTGATTTGTATCAATGAAAGTGAAGGTACACTTCCCCTTGCAACACTGTTATTGAACAGTGCATTCAGACACTTGTAATAATGGGCAATAAAACAAACATTTAAAAGGAACAAAAAATGAGCTGTTTCCGAAATACTGTTTCGAAGCCAGACAGGTAAATGTTTCAGAACCAGAAGTACTGTGGAATAACTAAGTTCTTTAGTCAAATAGAAAAAACAGATCTGCAGTATACTATATAAACAAACATCTTCAAAAATATAAAGTTTTAAAAGTATGAAAAATCAAAAAATGTTTTTATACACTAAAGTCCCTATGCTAAAATTATTCACAAAATGGGCAAGAAACAATGCTGGCGGACTTCTTAGCATGCTTGTGGCCATTCACCTTCTACAGGACTCACTGCCCACCACAATTTGACGTTTAACTGTATATCTTAACTCCCATTTACTTACACACAGCCCAACTTATACCTACTCCTGTGCAGCCGAACCGAACAAAGATATACACTTTCATATGTACCCAAACATTTGCTTACAGCCAGACAATGGAAACAATCCAAAAACACGTACACCTATAGCTGTTTCCAACTAAACCAATGACTCTTGGTTACAGGTTTTAAACAATATGTTAATAATTACTTTAAGTAGGGCAGTGGTAAAGGACCGATTTGAAAAATGCACTTTAAAATGCTAGATCAGCCTCCCCTTTTTTTAATGCACAGGACACATTTACATTAATTAACAAAGTTTTGTAATGTGAACATCTGCACATTTTGCAAAAACTGAAATCAGTGTATGGGTGGGTCCTATAGCTCTGTTCCCTGTTGACATACAAGTTTATTGGAGAGACCATTGTTCAAACTCCTCCCCATGCTAATATCACCCACTCGAGGCTGGCAGGAACCCACTGCTTAATTTGCTAATTGATGTAAATTTGAAATACTATGCATTAAACAAGTTTAAGGCTGAACTAGGGCTTTAAATCACTATGAATAAAACTATAGAAGGTTTCTAAAGGACAGAACAAGCCCCGCCCACACTCCCCACTATATCTTCTGTTACCTAAAGGCAGATCTCCTGGAGGGCCCTTGAGCTGGACTTCCTTCTCCTGTTCACCTTTCAGGACCGCTACAGCATCAGCAGTTACTACTTGGACTATTCTTGCAGATACCTCCTCTGCCGAAGCACCAATGGGGGCAAAACAAGACAAGCAAACAATACAGACATGGTTAATATGGCTGGGAAGGGAATTTACAGAAATCTAATTCAGTATGGTCAGTAGATCTACTTAATAAACCAAGTGGAAGGAAATGATTACCCATAACAACTAGATTCCACTTGTCACATTTAAAGGAGAATTCTGAGCAACTTCCCCCAGGTTCCTCAGGGCCTCATAATTTACAGCTATCGACAAAACTGTAGCCATCACAAGATTTTGTTACCTCATCTCTCTCCCATTAAATCCTTGGAGGAGTTTGCGTTGAAACTTATAGAAATCATAGGAAGACTAAGGCTGCATTTACAAGTGCCATTCCCACGAGAGAAGACTGTTATATAAATAGCAATGAAAGTGAATAGAAGCTGATACAATTCAGCACCAGATCCACTCCTATGAGAACAGCTTTTGCCTATACTTTAGATAAATATTGGCCAAATAATTAGTTCCTACTGATGCAATGACGGCTACTCTATAGACATCAATGGGAGATTTTAGGTGAGTTTTTCTTGTGGTGGCAATAACATTTTAATTGTACATTAAAGTTATAACTATGGAGCACGAAAGAACCCTACTGCATTGCCTGGCTGTTTTAAAGAACAAGTTGAAGAAGTGACCATAAAAGTAGAACTCCATCTAACTTATCTTTATTTTGACAAGGTGGATAAGCCTCTGTCAGGTTTCTATAGTCTCTTACTTTTACTTTCTACACTACTATTTATATTGACAAAGCCTGACAATGATTTTTCTCTATTGTCTCTAGAGCTGTCAAGCAAGCATTTGAGGAGGCCACTCCAAATTTAGAATTAAATAAAGCGCTGACTAAACAGAAAGCCTGAGGAATATTACAGCTGTTTAATGCTGATTTTTTTTTTGCCCAGTCCAGTTTAATGTTAGATTTCTCTAAAAACTATACAGATATGTTTTAAGGTTTGGTGACACCCGGTCAATTAAGATATCTAAAAAATAACTGATAACTAAAATATAACTGTATATCTTGGAAGTCGCCCCACAAAAAAAGCATCTACAGTGGACAAAGACGTACAAGAAATGGAAAGAGAAAGAACAGAAGTAGGTTCTATGGAGAGGTGAGCCTAACTTGAAGGAGAAGAATGCAGTTGCGACATAAAACAGAATAAGAAATGCCACCCATGGTCAAACATAGAAGTTGAAGAGCTCTGGCTTGGGTTTGTATCAAAGCAACTTTTATCACAGAGGCAACCAAACTACAACGGCCAACGTTTTATACTACAACATTTTTTCTGGCATACATCTAATTGATTCGAACTCTTTCTTTCAAAAATGAAATGATCCAAAATATATGTCAACTTTGAAGGGAACCTGAAGCGAGAAAAATTATTTAGAATAAACACATGATGTTGCTGCAAATGAATATTATATATTAACCTCACCGTCAGTTCCTCTCAGAGGCTCACCATTTTCTTCTTACATTGATCCCTTCCAGTTCTGACAATATTTTGTCAGAACTGAAATATACCAGTTGCTGTCAGTTATATTTCAGCAGCTGTCAGTTACAACTGAATTTGCAAGGTAATGTCCATGTTTCCCTATGGCTCAAGTGGGTGATATTACAGTTTAACTGTGTGCTGACCAGGAAGCTGTTAGGGGGTAATGGCCATTTTTAAAATGGAGGACGGAGAAATCCATTAATCACAGTAGACAAATGGGACGCAGGAGAGGAGAAAGAGACTGAGTAGTAGGCTACACAGGAGGTAAGTATGACCTGTGTATGGTTATTTTGACTTTTTATTTTCAGTTCAGGTTCTCTTTAAGTATATGGCACCTGAGTCTTACCACTCGTTAAATGGTTTGCACAGTAATTAAAGCTAATTTCCAGGGGATAAATAGTTTTGGATTGTAAGCTATGGTGTTTTTTTATGTGTATTGCTGTGCTGTGTCTCCATCTATAAGCACTTCCATTACTTCCTGCCAGACAAAAAGTGGGAACATTCTCCAATAGTAACTCAGGAGACAGCAAATACAACCATTTCTCATAGAAAACAAAATAGATAGGACGCCAACAAGTTTTTTTTTATTGCTATCAATAATTTCCTGTGACTACTAGTTTTCATATTACAGCCACAAAGCTCCACAAAAGTCCCAGGGACAGCAAATAAAGGAAGTATTTCCAGCAGGAAAGCAATAAAGTCCATAAAAATATACTAATACTAACATTTTAAAAACAGAAAATAAAATAATTATTTCACTTCCAGCTTGCTCTCGTATCCTAAACTCTTTAGGGGGTGGCTTACAGGTACAGTATATTATGACCTCCTGATCGGAGGTACATTTGGGAAAGCACACTAATTGGAAGTGCCTCCCTAAGGTGTAGTGCTAGGGAAGGTGAGCTTACATTCTTACCTTGGAGCTAATAGCACCACTTTAAAGTTGGATAAAACTCTGACAAAAAATTCAATAAAAATGTGTCATCCTACTTTTTATTACGCATACCGTTATCATATTTGCTTCTGTGCACACATAGTTTTGTCTGTTTACAAATTAGAAGTTCCCAAAGCACAGTTTATCTGTTCTCAAGCTGCCACTGCATTTTACTGCACAGCTGCTATATTTATATATTAGAATGTATCTAGTGATTACTTTTCAGCTGTCTCTGGTTCTACAAAGTGTGCAGTTCAGTGTCAGCATGCTACTGGCGGTATACTAATTGTAGCAAAGAAATATAAACAAAAGATAATGTTATCACCTCTTTGGATGTGGCCAAAAGCTATCCACTGAGAACAAAGTGCTGTGTTTAACTGTTTGAATACTTTTCTGCTACATTTTTTGTGGTAGTGGATTCTATGCTGTAAATAATCTTTTAGAACAAAGAGGAAATGCTGAGTGTCATACCACTTTAAGACTTAAAGAAGCACTAGCTTTAAACTATTTTTATACAGATTTTACCTCATAAAACTGTCTGCATCTGAAAAAACGCATTGTTAATAAAAAAAAATGTCAACACCTATTTGTCTTTTGTAAAACATTCATGCATTTTGTATTTCAGACTAAAGGCACCCATGCATTCTATGCTATCTATTAAAAATTCAGACCCTCTTGATCAATGTTTGATTATTATATCGATCAAACACTGGGAAAGGCTGTAATTCATCTAATGCAGTGATCTGCAAACTTGGCTCTCCAGCTGTAAGGAACTACTAGTCCCACAATGCATTTGCCTTTATGAATCTGTGGCTGTCAGACTCCTGCAATGCATTGTGGGACGTTCCTTAACAGCAATGTGGGAAGTTCCTTAACAGCTGGAGAGCCAAGTTTTCAGATCACTGATCAAATGGAACAGACGGGTGTGATACACAATTGATGGATTTGTAGCTTTGTACTGCATAAGCAAAGCAAAGCTAGTGGTGATACAATTGATATAAGGTCAGATTGCTCCTAGTACATGATGGCAAACAGGAAAAAGATCACCAAAATCTATTTTTTTTCCATGGGACTGAAAGATAATGATTGAAAAAAATGATAGATTTTTAAAAGATTAAAAAATCTAAAAAAAATGTGAAAAACGTGTTAGCATCGTATATGGCTACCTTAACACGTGAAAGCAAGGGGAATAACTCCGTTTATGATACAATTATGGTGGTTTGTTTGAAATAAGTATTGATAAGTTATTTTCTTTTTTTCATACTTGATATTAATATTATTCAATGGGCTACATGAAGAAAGCTGTGCTTTGTGACATACAGCTTCCCAGCATGTGTGGTTAGGGACAATATTCCCCAGGGGAGTAAATGGTGTAACAGCTGTTCAGGAAGTATTGTGATTCAGTTTCATTGCTGTCCTCTAAATCTGATCATGTAATTTGCTCACGAGGAGGTTTGATCAATGCTAGAAGAACTCGCTCCCTGAAAGCAAACACAGGATGTTATGCCATTTCTGCTATATTGCTCTCTCCAGAAAAGTTATGTCCTATGTGAGACACTCCACAGTCATTCTAAGCTTGACACATACACACTTATTTACTGTGAGAGTGGTTAATATGTGAAATTTGTTGCCACAGAGAGTAGTTATGGCAAATTCTATATTTGCATTTTTAGGGGGGATTTAAAGGGAACCTTACCTGGGAGGCATATGCATGTTTCCTTTCAAACAATACCAGTTGCTTGGCAGTCTGCTGATCTCTTTAGCTGCATTAGTGGCTAAATCATACACCTGAAACAAGCATGCAGCTAATCCAGTCTGACTTCAGTCAGAGCACCTGATCTGCATGCAGCAGGAGAGTCAGGCAACTGGTATTATTTTAAAAGTAAAAATCCACATCCTTTTCAGTTTAGGTTTCCTTTAAAGGGGGCTTAGATGATTTTCCTTGCGTTGAAGGATATCCACGGCAGTGTTGATCCAGGGTTATTATCTGACTGCCATCTTGATGGCAACCAAGCTAACTGTGTTACTAATACATACTTTAGCCAACCCAGAATATAAAGATGGGTTCCATTATTCCAATATCCCAAACTGGAAACAATAAACAGTCTTATTCCTACCACAAACAAGGAAGCAAATTCTGATAAGACAGTCAATGAAAATAAAGGATATAAAATGTGTATGATCTGCCTTTAACAAGTACCTTTTCTGACACGTGACATGAGGGGCAATTCACATGAGATTCTCTCATAATTTATATCACTTTATCTGGTTTTCCCCTTATCTATATAAAACTTTTAAAGCACCATAAGAGCAAAAGGCACTACAAACAAGACTAAAAAGTAAGGTCAAAGTTAAGTTCACCAGGAATAATTTATTTTAAGTAATTTTCTTTTTTTGACTGAAATGTTCAGGAACATTTTCATATTATGTATACATGTAATGTGAGAAATAGATGAGGACAGATAAATCAACTCCCTGATGAGATAAACATCGGTACATATTGTACCAGTCCTACAAATAACTTGTCTATGGTCCCTTTTTCTTTTTGCATTACAGGTGTTAAAAGTAGTGCTATATCTCACAAAAAGAATCTCGGAATGGTAAAATTTGCCATAACACGCCTCTCTATGGGAACCATTCTGTTCCTGCACCCACCGCACTCATCACAAAAATGAATTGCGCGCTCAGCAATAACAGGTAGCTGAATATGTACTATCAATATTCCTCATTTCATTGCACAAATCAGCCATCCAAATCCAGCTCACTGCATGAATCAAGCTTTTAAACCAAAATGCAACTGGAGAGTGACATAATAATGCACTATACAGTAACTGATGCTAAGTGCTATAAAATTTACCCTTTAGTTCAGGAGACTTTGCTGGAAGACAGGGCACTTTCATTCAACAGCATCTTGTAGGTTTATGAGCTGTGACAATACTTTCATTAGATGACAGCTGCCCTTAGCAGTCAGTAACATTTTTTTCTCTTTGCCTTAGTAATGTATATACAATATATCAGATTTTGGTTGTTAAAATGAACCTCCAGACTAAAAATCTACTCAGCAGCCCTTGGTGTTTCTTTAACAGTTTCATGGCATCAGAACTTTGTTTTTCTTACCCAAGCCTCATTTTTAGCTGCACAGAAGCTATGCTCTGCCCCATCAAAGAAATCTGCCTGGGCATTTTTCCCGATGCTGTGCAAAGCATGATGGGATTTCTGATGTTGTTGTTCTCCTTCTGCTCTTTTGGCGTAATTTGTTTTTTTACATTTTGAATTTGAGATTTGAAGCCTAGCGCATGCAGCTGGGAGGGGCGATCAGGACACAGGACAGTTGGAACTGTGTCTCATGCTCTGTTACCTCCTTTCAACCAAAAAGATGGCTGCCCTATGAAATCACAAACATTTACCTGTTGAAGCAAATTTCCTTGTAACCTTGCCTACTAAGGCTACTTTTACTTATGCAGTTGTACTGCATTTCAGGATTATATTGATGGAACATCAGATTTACACTGTTATACAAGTTGTACACTGACTACTTTACATTGTATCAAAGTAACATATTGTAAGTGTTGTCCCATGAAAAGATACAATAAAACATTGACAATAAATGTGAGAGGTGTACTCACTTTTGTATATATTGTATATATGTAGCTATATGTAGTTTATCCATAAAGTGGAGAGTCTTTTTTTTAAATCAGCCTGCTAACATTCAAATCCCTACGCAATCTAGGCCCTGGATACCTGAAGGATTTGTAGCAACTGCATCACACCTCCCACAACCTCAGGTCAAAAGGATCCAATAACTTAACCACCCTAGAGTTCAACTAAAAACTTTTGGAGCCAGAGCTTTCTGTCATGCTGCCCCTACCCTGTGGAATGCCTTACCAAACTTAATTAAGACAGCTTCAACCCTGGACACGCTTTAAATCAAAACACAAAAGCCACCTGTTTAGTCTGGCGTTTATGATCACATAACTTTTTCCCCTGCATGCACCACTACGTACCGATCTGAAACAAGCTTATGCGCTTTGAGTCTTAAAGGAGAAAAGCACTTTTCAAATGTTTTGTTGTTGTTATTATCAAGCCACTTTAACATAGCCCTGTAGTAAGTCCACACGCATGGATCCATAATTATATCCAGAGACGTATGTGTTTTATTAAAACACAGTTTCTTTTTCTTACCCTAATCATTTTTCCTTCCCTCACTGTAAAGGAAACCTGCAGGGAAAAAAGTGGGCAGTTTGGGTTCTTACCTGGTAGGGGGAAACCTCTGCATAATCCAGAGGTTTCCCCCATCCCCCTCCTCCTCACCATTCCTCCACTGGGTCCAGCCGAAAACCACGGATAATTTGCATGTCGACAGCTCGGATACATGCAGTAACATGGACCCGCTAGGGCTTTGTTAGATACGCCCAAGAACGATCGAGTCTGCGCTACTGTGCAAGAGTGAGCCGTATGCACCTGTGCAGTAGCAGGGACTCAATCAGGCTTGGCTTTTCCTGCCGAAGCTGAAACGGGTCTGTGCTACTGTGCAGGTGCAGTGTGGCTGTGCTTCAAGCGTCCCATTGCTGGATTGGTCTGGCAGAGGAGGATGGGGAAGCCAGAGGAGGATCTAGAGATTTCCCCCTCCCAAGGTAGGTATCTTAACTGATCATATTCCTATAGAAACCTCAATTCTCACACTACTGGAAGCAACATTTTGTGTGTTGCGTATTAAAGAGTAGTGAAATATTGTAGAATGTAGTAAATTATTCAGGATACATTCTTTTGTGTTAATTATCCTGGTTTCATCATCAGAAACACTTCCTATATCTATATATTGCTGTAGATTCAGATGTAACCCTGCCCTCCCAGTGATGCTTAGCTGTGTTGCTGTGTGGAATTCTTCCTTCCTCCAAGAGAATTCTGGGAGACCCGGTATTATTTATGCTTACTTTGGAACACCGAGTATATCAACAATCCCCAGAGATGCATCTGCCAGATGTGGCCACCTGTGATACATTTCTGAATGTTAATCGGGGTGAGGAAAGATTTTACAATGGGCAAACATTGACTAAATAATCTACAAATTCATATTGTAAAGTATTGTAAAAAAAAAATAAGCAATTTTATGCATTACCTTATATTCAGTAAAGTTCCTCTTTGAAGCAAATTTACTATCATATGTATAAAAATTGATGGTGAATTAGGGGTTTAATTGATTCATTATCTGCTGGTAACACACACTTATTGACCTCTCATATTGTACAATAGTATCAAAGGGGAGTGTTATCGTAAAAACAATGACAACACCCTAGTATTGCAATACATACTCAAAGAAAATAAATGACATCTGCTGTGAGCAGGAGGTCAGGAAGTGTACAAGGAAGCAGCTGTCCTGACAGTGCCAGACGGGCGGGATTCTCTCAACCAGAGAGCCCTCAGGGGACCAAACCAAATAGGTGGCAAAATATAAATCTTCTACAAACCAGATTAATATGCTAATTTAACACTGAATATTTAAATGTTTGCACCAGTGCATTCTTGGGTAGTCCTGTTTATGGAGACAGAAGAGCCTTTTAGAAAGCCAGGGCTTCTGCCAACAACAGAAAAGACTAAGACATCACTGATTACTGGTGTCTCAGTAGCAAAACATTTTATCTCCATTGTCTATGCTGATACACTAGGTGCCCGTGATGGTTAGATGTTCCTTGCCAAGAGGTAATGTCATTAATATAGACTCGGTAAGGAATGATAAGGAAGATGCAGCTTTATGAAAGTGCACAGATTTTAACACTTGCTAAAATGACCAGCCTGCCTTTAGGGACTTCCTGAAGAGCAATGCAGCTTTATATCTTCCACTATGATGCTTATTCCAAAAGACAAGAGAAGGAAGCACTGCGGCTGAAATTGTGATTTTACTATTAATGATGCTGAAAAAAGGACAGACACTTCTGAACTAATGGGGGTGCTCTATAAATAGCGGAGCCAGCCATGCTGCTTTACCCTTGAAGGCTTCATTCAGATAGTCTTCAAGCTGTACTTTGCTCAAGGTTCAGCCGAAGTTCAAGGAACAGAAAGGATACAGTGAGAAACACATAGCCTGCCAAGTTTGAAGTCGCCTGTACATTTTTGCTTCTTAGCTTGTTTGCCTTCACCTCATTCTTTCATGTCTCATTATGTCTAACTGAAGTCCAATTTTCTCAATGATTTAGTCTCACAGGGTGGAGAGACCCCCTCAATTTACAAGGTTGCTATCAAATAAACACTTGTCAAATGAGTTCTTGCTCATATGTATCACGTACTAAATTTCCATGTATTTTTGTCTTGGACAGAAATGGCAGACATATCAAATAACCAGGACAGACTAAGCTTAAACTGATATTATTCTGTATATGGCAGAGCTGTGCAGTTCTTCCATCACAAATATTTATTTGCTAGTCCCTAAAGGGGTGCATATTTTTGTGAAAGGGTATTTTAGGAGAAAAAGGGGGCATAATACATTTTTTTTTAGAAATGATAAACAGGGCCTACAAGCTATGGGCAATTAAAGAGCAGCTTTGCCATTTTTTAAACAAAATAAATAAAGCTTTATTAATATTTAACATTACAATCAAAGCTTTGCAATTTAACATGCAAATAATAGATATCGCCAAAGGTTTTTTTGGACTTCACCACTGTGGCTTCAGATGTTATGCAGGCCTCCTCCTTCATGTTCAGAAAGATAGATGAAGTGGTATAGACATCCTGTAGGGTTCTTCCAATGAAGGGTTTTGTTGAGTTAATGTATGCAAGCGGGAGGGGACTTTAGAGCCAGTTAGGCAAAAACTTCTCTGGAAATTTGGGCACAGATGGAGTCGCCATAGGCCGTAATGTGAGTTACGGCTATAGCGGTGCTCAGGCAGTGATGTGTTTGCTGTCAAAGGAAAGAGCCAAAATTACAATAAAAACTGCGTAATTCAGCCTCCAGCAATAGCTGGAAGCCGAATTGCATGTTACCCCAGAGTCAACGGCGGCCTAGGGGGGAATAGTAATTAACACTTTTGCAGGAGCAGGGTGAACCATTTTTTGGATTACCCTGCGTCCAAATTTTCCGGCGTATTAATTACATGTATGCATTTTAGGGTGTGCATGACAAGGTACAATTGGACCTCTGTTCAAAAGCCTATGGCAGTTGCAGATCAAGAGGATGTCTCCACCGACTTCTATATGGAAAGGAATGCCAGATTACTATGAAACCAACATTGAGGAATACACTAAACACCTTTGGCATGTGTTTACGGCCTTCCTTATTTAGATTAAAATACTCCATGTTCTTGAAGAACTGAAGAAAGTATATAAAAGACTGTTTAAAGCTTTGAACAGAGAAGTGATATGTTGAATAAAAAGAGCATATCTTAAGGATCTTTTCATTTGTAAACATGCAAAAATAAATGTGACATTTGTACAGCTAATTAGGTGGATCTAAAGAAGAGCTCCTGTGCTGTAGATTAGTGTGGGTATCATAGTCATATTCATCAACGAGTAGGCAATTATGCTGTTGAAATCGCAGCATCCTACAGCTACTGTGTTTCCTTGTTCTGCACTTCTGTATCTAGAGTTTCCTGAATACCCTTCTAGTTCATCAATCATAGACTCTTAGGGAAGTCAACTTAATGGATCTACAAGAAGTGACAAAGCAGCAGTGAGGTGGAGCGTGCCCAACCTATGGTGTAGCTGTATGTCACAGGCCCCATAACAACATTTTCATCAAACCCCTTGCCCTTGGGCACACTCTTCCTACCTTTACAAGTATTATAAGTGAATATAGCTCATGGACATGGAGATGTTTAGTTATTCCTTTAGGCTGACAATACTGTATATAGTAGGAAAGGACTACTATGGCAAAAAAGTGCAACATTTAAAATTGGTATATGCACATACAAGTAAGACATGTGTATACAATTACTATTTCCTATAGAGCTGTCAAATACACTAGGTATTATTAGTAAGGGAAGTCTGAACCTCTTGCTGACAGATTCTGGACTAGTCAATTTCCTCAAGGGGGGTTCTCAAGGTTTATTTTTTTTCAAAAGCTCTCCCTGAGTAGACATGGCATGTTCCAACTGCCAAAACAGTGTACATATCAGTAGGCTGGTTGACCAGTATCTTTGTATAGGTTCTTGCCAGGAAATGCTTTTGAAAAGAATAAGACCAAAATCTTAGTGCTCATCTGCAGAATAATGTTGCATGTCAACTCACCGCCCATACAACTCTATGGGCCTGTGCACAGTACTGCGTTGTAACTGATCGTGTTATTCTAATTTGCTGCATGCAGGCTTTGTATTAAAGTCTATGTCCAGTCTCCATTGCAGTTCACACTCATAATAACACATTACTACGCATGCGTTAAGCAACTGACCACTGCGAACCTAGCCTAAAAAAAAAAAAAAAACATTCAGAGGCCTTCTCACTCCCACTGCTGTATATCCCCATATCTGTATTCAGCTTTTTAATAAAGGTGCCAGCTTGGGGATGATCTAGTGCCTGCTTGCTTCTCTGTTGTATGATCAGAATCCCCCATAGGAAGATGGACTAGTCCAAAACTTGTCAGCAGGGATGTCACATTAATTCCACCTACTGTAAGTGACAGCAAGATAATAAGCTGACCTATACACAATTAGAGAGGCCAGGCTATGGTCAAGTGGAATGCAAAGGGGAAGGCTACTCTCATTACAGCCAGACTTCCATACCAGAAAGACATACCATGGCATCAGCCATAAGGGCCAGGGCTTTCTATTAGTCCATTTTTTTTTTTAAAGAAGTGCCATAGAGTGTGAGGTTATGCCATAAAACCCATCTCCGCATCAGTCAGTAAAGGTGCTGATGAGTTCACAAATATGAGTTTGGTGCTGTTAATAAATAACATTCTGCATCAGGACAGGAGTACAAATAGTGTTGCCATAGCAAGATGCTCTATGGGCTCTTTTAAAGTTACCTAAAGACCTGAGATAGCAGTTAGCACAGCCTGTAATATTACAGGGCCTGGTCACAAAAGGCAACTCCACTGCTGCAACATTTCACAACATGTCTGTAGAGGCTGTGAAATGTGCTGTTGCAATTAGCATGTCTGAATAACTTTTATGAACATTTAGTTGCTAAGGGGATGATGGTTGCCAAAGATTCTGAGAAGTGACACTGTCACACCTCATTTCTGTCTGTTTTTGTTGTTAGCTATATGCCACAGCTGCAAGAGACATGTCACAGCTTCAAATGGGGCAACACATTAGAACAGCAGAGTCGCCTGTATGGTGTGGATTTTAGGTGCTCTGCAGATGCTACAAATTATGATAAACACTGGTGGCCAAGTTCAGCCATGCAGTACAGAAGTAAATGGGCAGGATGGACAACCTTGCCCGGCAATTACCGGCACAGTAACTCACTTTTGCCAGCTCCTCCCTTCTTAATAGCACTAACAGGAACTTAGCTTAGCACTCCTGTTTGTAGAGTTGCACACTCTAAAAACGCACGCACGCGCGCACGCACGCACACACACACACGCGTAACATGGGGTGCCTGGTAAACATAATTATTTTTGGGCACCCCTGCAGATATCTATACCCCCCATCCCACCACCACCCGCCTGTAAGGGACTAAAACTGAATCTTCCCACCTCCCACACACGTAGCATTCTGGGAAACCAGGTATATTTTGTACTGGTTTCAGAACTCTCAGTAACCAAACATTCCACAGAGATCACCTGACAGACCTAAAGATACTGGCCATTTGTGATAAATTTCACAATGTAAAACGGTAAGAAACGATTTTGCAATGGGCAAAGCCTG
This sequence comes from Hyperolius riggenbachi, assembly GCF_040937935.1. Classification (NCBI taxonomy): domain Eukaryota; kingdom Metazoa; phylum Chordata; class Amphibia; order Anura; family Hyperoliidae; genus Hyperolius; species Hyperolius riggenbachi. The sequence goes on from NC_090652.1 coordinate 215,150,205, forward strand.
ACTAAGTAAACTATAAATGAATATTATCAATACAAGCAATTTTATTCATGACGTTATTTTCACTGCAGTTCCTCTTTAAATTCTTTCTGACGTGATTGCCAAGGCAGCTGTCACACTGCATAGTCATGCCTAAGGGCCATGCTACCAGTCACAGCTATTACTAATGTTATCCAATGAAGCTGCAAAGAACTACGCCACACTGGAGCTGTTGCAACTAACTGATATTGTTGTTATAGCAACTTCCCTTTATAACATTGACAGCATCTGTGTAGCATCTTATTAGCAGCAACTGAGACTATGGTGTGACATGGCCCTTAGCATTGGAAGCTGCAATAATTTAAAAACTAATTAAAGAATAAAATGGTAAGCATGAATGAAGAATGAAAAACATATTCTCATTGTTGTAAATAGCAAATACTTTAGCAAATACTGTTTATCAGGTAAAAATATGCACATTACTGAGGTCGGCCTTCCACAATAAAATATGGCCAACATCTAAGTAAATGTGGCCATACAATTAGCTGTTGACCTTCACTAGCCTGATTAACTAACTATTGATCACTTTAAAGTTTATTTATTGAAAGGGTAATTATTAGTAGTGTTGGTGTTCAAATTCGGGATCCTGCATTCTGAAACCCGAATTTTGCAGAACACCACACTTCAGCACCAAAGCTAGCGGACAGGGTCACAGGGCTGCGGTCAGCATTGCGCTTCACATTACTTCAATGCTTTCTTCTGCAAGCTGGAAGGAGGAGGCATCGCATGAAGCCCGCTGTTAATGACCTCTTCATGACCCTGTCCACCAGCTTAAGTTCTGAAGTGCGTGTTCGGCCTAATTCGGGTTTCTGAACGCAAGATCCTGAATTCCAACCAGGGTTGCCAAGCGTCCATAAAAAGGCGGACTGTCAGTAAAAAAACACTTAAAAAAAACTGCTGTCCGTAGTGCCCGTATTTCCTGGGCACTCGTCCGCCCAAATACACATAAATTCCTTTAATCTCTTTTGCGCATGCGTCATGCACGCTCTCAGCCTCCCTCCTCCGAGTCCCGTCCAGTGACAGATTGCCTTTTGGTGAGGGGCGCCTCTGCTGCCCAATAAGAGAGAGGCAGCTAGAAGTGATGCAGGCAGCCCAGCCTGGTCCAACCTGTCACGAGAAGGAGGAGAGGACACGGTCACTGAGAGGAAGCAGTGACTGCAGTTAGTCTAGCGTCCTTTGCAGGAGGGGAGGCATGCAGACAGTGTACACTAGCAAGCCACAGTCAGCAGCTTCAGAAGCCAGCAAGTGAGTCAGACTGTCATAGTCTGTGTGATAGTGAGTGGAATATGTCACAGGGAATCTGCAGTGCTTAGAATGTCTGTATAAAGATTAAGAATGTCAAATGTGTAGCGACTTGAAAAAAAGTCACATACTTTAAGGCCCAGTGCACACCAAAACCGCTAGCAGATCCTCAAAACGCTAGCGGTTTTTGAAGCAGATTTCAGAGCGATTCTAGGCATGTTTAGAGACGTTTTCTACACATGCCTAGCGTTTTTGGGAGCGTTTTTGTGTAGCAGATTACAAATACTGTTACAGTAAAAGCTGTTACTGAACAGCTTCTGTAACAAAAACGCCTGGAAAACTGCTCTGATGTAGCGTTTTCCACAGCGGTTCGCGTTTTTCCTATACTTTACTTTGAAGCAGAAACGCTTCTGCAAACCGCAAACGTGCAGCTGGAGGCACGTTTGCAGTTTGCTAAAAACCTCAAACTGCTGGTGTGCACCATCCCATTGAAATACATTAGCCAAGCGTTTTCACAGGCGGATGTGGTTGGCGGATCGCTCCTAAAACTGCTCGATGTGCACTGGGCCTCACATAGAGAGGGAATGCATTCCTATAAAACCTTCCCTGTCCTCTCTCAGTGGAGTTGTTCCAGTGCTGTACCTAATCCAAATTTGCCACCTCTGGAATCCCTCCTGTCCTCAATTGCTACAGAAGAAAGGCAGTTCTGTACCATGCGATCGCACACTTGTGCATGTGCAGTACGAAGCCGCTCGTCTTTGGAAGTACTCGGGTACAGGAGAGCTTCCAGAGGTGGCAAACTTGAACTAGGTACAGCACTGGAACGATTCCACCGAGAGAGGACATGGTAGGTTCTATAGGATCCAGAGCCTTCCCTCAACATAACGTAGTATATAACTTCTTCCAGCCCCCATAGGTTTGTTGGTCTTTCGTAGTCCTCCTGGTACTCTTCATTGATCCACTGTTTGACGCGATACAGAATCCAGACGGCTTGGTTGGTTTCCCCTTTATGCCTGCCAGTCATGACTGCACTATGACTATGCTAATTAGATTGTGAGCGCTTCTGAGGACAGTCAGTGACATGACTATGTGCTCTGTAAAGTGCTTTAGAAGATGTCAGTGCTATATAAATACTTAAAAAAATAATGCCCAGTGCTTAGCCCCACTCACAACTCTACTTAAGGAAAAACTCCGACCAAAAATGGAACTTTATCCCAATCAGTAGCTGATACCCCCTTTTACATGAGAAATCTATTCCTTTTCACAAACAGACCATCAGGGGGGGCTGTATGACTGATATTGTGGTGAAACCCCGCCCACAAGAAAGCCCTCCCACAAGAAAAGTACGTACTTTTTTTGGGCAGTTTTCTGTCTGTGAACCTTGTTGCATTGTGGAAAATAGCTGTTACAGCTGCTTCCAACTGCCAAAAACCATGCAGCAGCTACATCACTGGAGTTCCTCTTTAAAAGTGTGCTTTTGACTCTGCCCCTAACTCCACCCCCTGTCTGTCCAAAATTTGGGGTGTCCTGCATTTTTGGGCCTTTTGTCCGTCAAAAATTTGAAATTTGGTTGGCAACCCTGATTCCAACACCAACACTAGTAAATTAGGTGCAGCAGTAATATTAATTGGGCATTAGGTTCGAGAAACAGTCAGGATTAAATGGATACATAGCTTTGTACTGCATATAGCAGCATCATGCTAGAAGGTACAACTGTTCAATCAGTTCATGACTGGGTATGTGTATGTGTATATGTGTACTGGGTATGGGTATGTGTTGAAATCTGTTCACAATCAATTGGTGCATGTGGGTTAATTAGTTTTTCAATCTTATCAATTTCTAATCAGGGAGCACTCAATCACTAGACGGTTTGTGCTGCCATTTACTCGTATATTGCTAACTTAATATAAGGACCATATTAAATACTGGAGAACAGGTTATTTAATGTGCATTTACCCCTTTAAGGGGGAGCAAAGGGTGCCAATATCCTTAACAACCAAACAAGGGAACCAATTTCTCACAATGCTTCATAATTTATTGATTCAGTATACAAACCCTGCAATAAACAACCCCTACCCCCCTAAAAACAATGCCTATATTGGATTGGAGCACTCCCCATTCACACCAACACATGCACATGCAAAATTAAGGCCTGGTCAGCACAAACAATGCTCAGTTTGAATAGCAGTTCAAGATCTATCTAGTTTTCTTTGCAACGTCACATTTATCAATGGAATTCTGTTTGAGATCTAGGCAGTTTAATTTCCGCATCACAGTTCCATATATTGTTTTAATATTCCAAGGAAATACTAATTTCTATGGACTACACCTTCCTCTACAATGGGCTGTACTCTCACAGCATGGTTAGGGCTCCCTTGAGCTTTCTTAATCATGCATAGTCCTTATATGATGCTTATTCCAATGCTGCTCAGCAGCACTCACCACCTCATGTCACGTCTCGTCTCTTATAAGATCATCTCAGCGCTTGTAGACTTGTGTCCGCGGCGTCCCGCGGCTTCCTCTGCCATCACTGAATGATACTCCACGAGTTGAGGGGTAGTCTTCTCTGACCGGCCAGACTTGCTAAATCTATGTGCTGGTGGAGGCGTACATAGCGTCACATGCTCTCTTCCAGCGGCATGTACCACGCCTCGCATACGCGTTACGCCCACTAGTCGTCACGTGGGCTTCCTCAGTGCATCTGCTGCTGAGCAGCGTTGGAATAAGCATCATATAAGGACTATGCATGATTAAGAAAGCTCAAGGGAGCCCTAACCATGCTGTGAGAGTACAGCCCATTGTAGAGGAAGGTGTAGTCCATGGACATTAGTATTTCCTTGGAAGATTAAAACAATATATGGAACTGTGATGCGGAAATTAAACTGCCTAGATCTCAAACAGAATTCCATTGATAAATGTGATGTTGCAAAGAAAACTAGATAGATCTTGAACTGCTATTCAAACTGAGCATTGTTTGTGCTGACCAGGCCTTAATTTTGCATGTGCATGTGTTGGTGTGAATGGGGAGCGCTCCAATCCAATATAGGCATTGTTTTTAGGGGGGTAGGGGTTGTTTATTGCGGGGTTTGTATATGAATCAATAAATTATGAAGCATTGTGAGAAATTGGTTCCCTTGTTTGGTTGTAACTTAATATAAGGACTGACAAATTTGATGTAATTTGAATATCCAGTTCAGATTAGCTCTGCAGATCCGTATGCATGTTCTATCGATTTGGCTCTACACACCTAGCACAAGGCTTTATTCTACAAAAATGTAGTAAGACTTGCATGCTCTTTGGCTAACATACAGCAAACAACCCTGAGATTGCCCAGAGGAACATTCTAATCGCAGGGCCTATGGAATTAGACAATACCTAAAATGTAAAAAGCATATGTATTTATTGTACATTTATACAGCCATGTGCAGTTATTCTTCTCTTGATGTATAAATACAAAAACTGCACCCAGTGTAAGTAAAGATATAATTATTATCGCAGAATTGCAGTCAAAACATGACTCTCTTTTGCTGGCAGGGTGCAGCAGGTTTCCATGGCAACAGCTATTAATTGTGTCTGGGTTGGCTCATATCCAAATGGTGTGTTCCACAGATGGTCCAGCGATAAAACTAAACTATATTTAAAGTGAGTCTGTTTACACTGTAAAGATGTGACAGAATACAATTCAGTAGCACAAGTAACATTTTCTGGACCATGGTGGAAAACTAATACTGGATCCCAATGTCTACACTTATTATTTGTAACCCAGCCACACATACCGTAAATGCGTTATATAACACACTTGTAAGTATATATCATTTTATAGCTAACTGGCACTACATAATTCATACAATGAAAGGGAAAAAAACAAGTTCCCTTTCATTATGGACCAGGCACACCACCAGGGACTAATAGCCCATAGCAATTGCTAGTGTTTCTGTTCTCTTGCTGCACCACAGATAGGAATAAAACATTCTACATTAAGCCACAGCTCTCTGCTTTGCACAACTCACTAAGGGCTCTTTCACACTAGAGGCGGCGGTAGAAAAGGCTGAAACTCAGCCTTTTGCTTAACGCCAATACATAGCGTTTTCAAATCGTTTTCAAAGCGTTCTACAGCTCATATGAAAACGTCCTTTTTTTTTTTTTTCTATAAAAATAAGTGAACAAGTCAGCTGTAAAACGCTTTGAAAACGCTGAAGTTGGCGTTTTCCATTGACTGTCATTGAAACGCCAACAACCAACTTCGGCTGTAAACAGCCCTGATAAAGGTCCGGGGAGCTTCAAAACGCAACGCCCAAAAAAGCGGCTTTAGGTGTGAAAGGTAAAATTAAAGTCTATGGACTTTTATTTTACCTTGGAAAACGCCAACTATGGTCTTGGCTGTAAAACGCCGAAACTAGCCTCTGGTGTGAAAGGGCCCTAAGGGCTCTTTCACACTAGAGGCTGCGGTAGAAAAGGCTGAAAGTCAGCCTTTTGCTTAACGCCAATACATAGCGTTTTCAAAGCGTTTTCAAAGCCTTTTGAAAGAGTTTTACAGCCCATATGAAAACGTCCTTTTTTTTCTTCTATAAAAATAAGTGAACAAGATAGCTGTAAAACGCTTTGAAAAGGCTTTGAAAACGCTGAAGTTGGCGTTTTCCATTGACTATCATTGAAACGCCAACAGCCAACTTCGGCTGTTAACAGCCCTGAAAAAGCTCCTGGGAGCGTTGAAACGCAACGCTCCAAAACGCCGAGTTAGATGTGAAAGGTAAAATGAAAGTCTATGGGCTTTCTTTTACCTAGCAAAACGCCAACTTCGGCCGTGGCGTTAAAACGCCGAAAAATCCCTCTGGTGTGAAAGGGCCCTAAAGGGTCCTGTCAATGAGAGAATCTTGATTTTACAATCTTACCACACTACATGATGTGAGGGACTACCTAAAGTATCCACTCAAAATATAGTCATACTCAGTTTATCCTTCAACTATATAGATTTGCTAAGATAGCACAATCAAGATTGTGTTGTTGATGGTCACTTAAAGAAACTTGTTCCTCTTGGAAGATGGCAAACACTGGATTACAGTCGGGCATATCATGCAATAAAAACAAAATGTTTCCCTATGCCTTAAGAATGCAAAACAAAACACAAGGAAGTGTTGTGAATCAAGCTGAACCGGAGAGGAAGCAGTATAGTCACCTATTGTCTACTGCCCTCTACTGTCTGTGATGTTTCATTATCACAGTAGAAGCAGTTGAGTTTTGTATTGTGTTAGTCATCAGTAAAAGCAAGGAGCTTTGAATCCCCCATGAAGAGATGGACTAGTTCAAAACCTGTCAGATTTTTACTACTAACTTTACGTTACAGCGACATAGGAGAAAAGTAATTTATGGCTCATTTTACTCTGGAAGCAACATATTTATTATTTCTATGTGTTTACATCTATTTTAAATTTTAAATGTTTTTTCATAGTGGTCCTTTAAAATAAGACCCCTTATTTTCAGGGAAACGGTACATATAAAATGCTATTTTTTTATTATTGTTGGGTACACAGCAATGGAAGACGTGTGTAGGTGATTGTAAGGTATTTAGGAGTGTCTCCTCCACAGGCAAGCTCCACACTACTCTCACAAACCATAAGATCTAACTTTGATGGGTCCACATTACTCATAATCACAAGGTGCTTAAAGAGAACCAGAGATGAAGCACCCTCTTGTATTTTACCTTATAAATCAGTGGGAACATGACAGTAAACACCTAATCTGCTCTTTGTTTCATTGTTCTCTCTTTAATCTGACTGTTATCACCTCTGATAAGAATCCCCGACTGAGCACTCAGTCTAGCTTTGCTGCGGAAAGATTACAGCTGAGTCTGTCTTCTCTGGTGTCTTTTCAAGCCCAAGCCTGCCCCCTTGTGGCTCTGCTATAATGACTCAGCTATAATTATTCCCTGCAAAGCCAGACTGAATGCTCAGTCCGGGATTCTTATCACCACTGGTAAAAGACACTTTTAGCAGTGAGGATGAAACCGAAAGCATGGTAGGTGTTTTCTCTAATGTTCTTACTGATATATATGGTGAAATACACAAGTGTGCTTCGTCTCTGGTTCCCTTTAAAGGACTACAATCGCGAAAAATGAAAACATTTAAAATACATCTAAACACATACAAATAAGAAGTACTGTATGTTTCTTCCAGAGTAAAATGAGCTATAAATATAAATTACTTTTCTCCTATGCTGCGGTCACTTACAGTAGTTAATAGAAATTTGACAGAACTGACACGTGTTTGACTAGTTCAACTCTTCATGGGGATTTCTCAGTATTTCATTTATTGTTTGCAAAAGCACTCCCTGGAAATAGTGTATATAAAGACTTCTGCCTATGTCTCTTAAACACACCCACTTAGAGGGGAACTCTTGCTGTCCCCCAGTGCAGGATTTGCGCTGAATTCAGGTGACTAGCGTTTAGTTGTCACAGATGTCACTTAGAGATCCAGCATAACAGATCTCAAAGGGACAGCGTGGGACATCTGTACACAGCCTAGATTCCCAGCTGATTCCCTCTAGCATGTGTACAAGGCTTTAGAAATACAGTGGAATAGCTGTATTTTATATGGAGAGTAAAAGAAAGTAAGCAAGCTGAAATAAGGGTTTTCATCTATTCTTGCAATACAGTATATAAAACTGAACTGAATAGATTCAACAAAAAAGGAAATTAAGGAATAAGTTAGCCATGTCTGACTTATTTTTAAATTATACTACTTGATTAACTCTTGTGCTGATCATCTGCCTTTAAAGGGGCACTATGGCGAAAAATTGTAAAATTTAAAATTTGTGCAAACATACAAATAAGAAGTATGTTTTTTTTCCAGAGTAAAATGAGCCATAAATTACTTTTCTATTATGTTGCTGTCGCTTACAGTAGGTAGTAGAAATTGACAGAAGCGACATGTTTTGGACTAGTCCATCTCTTCATAGGGGATTCTCAGGGATTTATTTATTTTCAAAAACACTTACTGAATGGCAGTTGCTCTGTCCAACTGCCACAAATCTGTGTAGCGAGCAGGGAAGCTGGCCAGCATCATTGTTTAAATCATTTTTAGGGAATATCTTTATAAAGAATAAAAGCCTTGCTGAGAATCCCCTATGAAGAGATGGACTAGTCCAAAACCTGTCACTTCTGTCAGATTTCTATAAGTGACAGCAACATAGGAGAAAAGTACACTTGCATCCCCTATTGCCATACTGCTGATTCTATTATTGCATCATGTTATATGAGAGTACAGGAGAATATAACGGGGCTCCAGCACCTATGACTAGCAGAAGTGTAGGCAGCTATGGATGCTTAACACATCACAAAATCAATGCTACAGCCCTGTCCTCAAACAGAGAGGTCACGGCATAGTCACGTGTTGAGGGAACAGGAGGGGGCAGTGTTGCTTACTCATTGGTAATGGATATGGAGGCTGCCACATGTATTTTCCTTTCAAACAATACCACTTGTCTGGCTGTCCTGCTGGTTCTTCTGGATTCAGCAGTGCCTCTGTACATACATACATACATACACCAGAAACAAGCAGTATCATGTGGTCAGACTTTAGTTAGAGCACCTTGGCTGTGGGTTCGTTCAGGGTCATTGGCAAAGTATTAGAGGTAAAGGATCAGTAAGACTGCTAGGCATTAGCATTGTTTAAAATGAAATACCTATGGCAGCCTCCACATCTCACTACAGATTCACTTAAATTGCTGGCATGTCTACGTTGCATAGTTTCTGTGGTTAATTATATACAATCAGTGCTTAAACTGAATCTAACCATCCGCAAAGGCTGTATAATTTATATGTATCAGCATGGGCGTCCGCAGAACATTTTCCAGGGGGGGGGGGGCAAAAAGTGGGGAGCAAAAAGCGGGGCGTGCGCCGCGCCGCAAGTCTGGGTCGGAGGAAATGGAGCTACGTCATGCGGCGCGCGTTGCGCGCCGCGCCAAAAAATGGGTGTGGTCATGAACCAGAATGTGGGTGTGGCCGTGGGTGGAAACAAGTTTACATGAACTAAGCAATGGTGGGACATTAGATTAGGACAGTGGTGGCGAACCTTTTGGAGGTCGAGTGTCCAAACTGCAAAGTCACTTTACTATCAGAAAGTGCCAACAGCAATTTAAACTAAATACAAACGTTTTAACTCATACATGAACATTATGGAAAATTAAGTTGAAAATAAACTGTGAAGATAAACAATTTCATCCATCGTACTCTTGAAAAAATTATTCATTTTTTTTTAGAACCTCCCAGTTTCATTTTCTGTTTTAAAAAGCCGAAAAAGTAGGTTTAATGATGATGATTCAGCTTTTCCCATAGTTTCGCAGTTAGCAATCATGTGACCCCCAACAAGACAAATTCAGCAATCATGAGCCCCCCCCCCCCCCCCCCTAAAGACAAATTCAGCAATCATGAGGTCCCCAACAAGACAAATTCAGCAATCATGAGGCCCCCAACAAGACAAATTCAGCAATCATGAGGCCCCCAACAAGACAAATTCAGCAATCTTGAGGCCCCCAACAAATCATGAGGCCCCCAACAAGACAAAGTCAGTAACCATGAGGCCCGCAACAAGACAAATTCAGCAGTCATGAGGCACATAAATAGACAGCTTTTCACATAAATAGGCAGAATGCCCCCTTAATATGTAGACACCTCTCACCTGGCAGCAGTTCCCCAAAATACACTAAATCTGACAGCAGTGGTTCTCCAAAAATAGGTAGCCCCAGGTCTATAGGTGTCCCCAGAATAGGTGGCCAGCGGTATAGATGTCCCCAGAACTGGTAGCCAGGGGTAGAGATGTCCCCAGAACAGGTAGCCAGGGGTATATGTGCCCAGTATATGTAGTCAGGGGTATATGTGCCCAGTATATGTAGGCAGGGGTATATGTGCCCAGTATATGTAGGCAGGGGTATATGTGCCCAGTATATGTAGGCAGGGGTATATGTCCCCAGAATATGTAGGCAGGGGTATATGTCCCAGTATATGTAGGCAGGGGTATATGTCCCAGTATATGTAGGCAGGGGTATATGTCCCAGTATATGTAGGCAGGGGTATATGTCCCAGTATATGTAGGCAGGGGGTATATGTCCCAGTATATGTAGCCAGGGGGATATGTCCCAGTATATGTAGCCAGGGGGATATGTCCCAGTATATGTAGGCAGGGGTATATGTCCCAGTATATGTAGGCAGGGGGTATATGTCCCAGTATATGTAGGCAGGGGTATATGTCCCAGTATATGTAGCCAGGGGGATATGTCCCAGTATATGTAGGCAGGGGGTATATGTCCCAGTATATGTAGGCAGGGGTATATGTCCCAGTATATGTAGCCAGGGGGATATGTCCCAGTATATGTAGGCAGGGGTATATGTCCCAGTATATGTAGCCAGGGGGATATGTCCCAGTATATGTAGGCAGGGGTATATGTCCCAGTATATGTAGGCAGGGGTATATGACCCAGTATATGTAGGCAGGGGTATATGTCCCAGTATATGTAGCCAGGGGGATATGTCCCAGTATATGTAGACAGGGGTATATGTGCCCAGTATATGTAAGCAGGTGTATATGTCCCCAGTATATGTAGGCAGGTGTATATGTCCCAGTATATGTAGGCAGGGGGTATATGTGCCCAGTATATGTAGCCAGGGGTATATGTCCCCAGTATATGTAGGCAGGGGTATATATGCCCAGTATATGTAGGCAGGGGTATATGTCCCAGTATATGTAGGCAGGGGTATATGTCCCAGTATATGTAGGCAGGGGTATATGTCCCAGTATATGTAGGCAGGGGTATATGTCCCAGTATATGTAGGCAGGGGGTATATGTCCCAGTATATGTAGGCAGGGGTATATGTCCCAGTATATGTAGGCAGGGGTATATGTCCCAGTATATGTAGGCAGGGGTATATGTCCCAGTATATGTAGCCAGGGGGATATGTCCCAGTATATGTAGGCAGGGGTATATGTCCCAGTATATGTAGCCAGGGGGATATGTCCCAGTATATGTAGGCAGGGGTATATGCCCCAGTATATGTAGGCAGGGGTATATGTCCCAGTATATGTAGGCAGGGGTATATGTCCCAGTATATGTAGGCAGGGGTATATGTCCCAGTATATGTAGGCAGGGGGTATATGTCCCAGTATATGTAGGCAGGGGTATATGTCCCAGTATATGTAGGCAGGGGGTATATGTCCCAGTATATGTAGGCAGGGGTATATGTCCCAGTATATGTAGCCAGGGGGATATGTCCCAGTATATGTAGGCAGGGGTATATGTCCCAGTATATGTAGCCAGGGGGATATGTCCCAGTATATGTAGGCAGGGGTATATGTCCCAGTATATGTAGGCAGGGGTATATGTCCCCAGAAAAAGTGGCCATGTGTGCCCCAGCAGGAGGGGAGCAGCGCAGAGAAGAGGGAGAGCTATGGGCACTCCCTCCCTCTCTCGCTGTCCCCTCTGGAGTCCGGAATGAAGTGTGCAGCGGCTGGCAGCGGGCAGAACTTACCTCCTCTCGTTGCACGCGCCGGATGGATTAGCCGCTACTCTGGCCTGATCCAGACCAGAGTGCGGCACCAGAACTTCCGGCGCAGGAGCGAGACGAGGTAATTTTCGCCCGCTGCCCAGCCGCTGCACAGCACACTTCATTCCGGAGGGGACAGCGAGGGAGAGAGAGCCCCCTAAGGTGAGGGAAGGTGGGGGAGACGTCCGCCCTTCCCCACTGTGCCCATAGCTCTCTCTCTTCTCTGCGCTGCTTCCCTCCTTCTGGCTGCACGGGCACGCGACCAGGGGGGGGGGGGCAGCGGGCGGCCAGGCTCGGGCTGATGCCCGGTTTTGCTGTATGTGCGGACGCCCATGTGTATCAGTAACTAAAGTGAGGAGATGGCAAGACTGGAGGGGGCTTACCTTGTTGTCGTTTTCTGATAGTCAGTGGGGATATTCAGAAGAATTGAGCTAGGATTTGGTTTTAAGCCAGTTTCAAGGGAATTTTAAATCAAGGAATTATTTTGCACTCTGCTGCTATTTTTTATATTCTTTTCAAATACAAATCTGATAAGTGCTCTCAATTGTTTCTAAATAAATAGATCCTATTGTGTTGCTACTGACCCCCATGTGAGGGGCGTGGCATACGGCATCTTCTAGTGCTGGCTATTTGCCTTTGAAGGTGGCCAGTATGTAGTAAACCTACTAGATTAATCTATAGATCTTTTAGTAGTTCTTCCCCTGCATAGAATATTGTGCCTGGATGTCCCAGCACAGCATAGCAGCAGGAAAGGAGCAGACATAGCTGGAAGGTTGCCATGACAACACTGGTAGAAGGCAGCTGATTTGGGGCTCCCAACCAAGAACAGACAACTGTTTGATGCTAACCAATTATCTCACTGACTCAACTACAAACCCTCTGATATAAACATACTTAGCTCATCATACCCATCTTCCTGTATCAGCACAATACTTTCCCTTCTATTATACAGAATAATATGCATACTGTATAAAGCATAATTCATCAGTTTACAGTAAACTGTTGATAATACATTCAGAAAAGATGTTGTGTCATTAAATATCTACATAACTGCCAGTTTCATTGAAAAGTGTGCAAATTAATAAGTAACACTTTAATTAAATCTGGCTTACTGAGCTAGCCAGCTATTCTGGATTCTGAGGCCTCTTTCACAAGAGAGGCCGAAGGCAGTAGTGACACCTCCTGTCAGCAGCTCCTGTGCATCGATGGGGTACATGCTAGCGCTTTCACAGGAGTGCAGAGGCAGCCACCACACTGAGTCACATTTGCGCAGACTTGTCATAATGCATTTTTTTTTATGCCGGGCAACTGCATTCCATGTCAAGGGCTGACACGCATGGCAAATGGGAGGCTGAACTGCCTGACATACACACAATTCAGCCTCCCAAAAGTGCTGGGGAACACAGTGGCTTGGAACTATGCCACTGCGGGAACTATGCCATGAACAGCCCCAATCCTACATACAACTAGACTATGTTCCTTTTGATTCACTGTAAGGATTGAAAAGTCAGGTAAGTAAATGACACTTTCTCTTTAGTCAGGCCTGAATAGGACTGTAGCGTAATGCATGGAAGAGAAACACTTCTGAGTGCGAGGAATATACATAGAAGATCAATAGTTCAAGATGAGAGTTGTAAAACATTAAAAAATGTTGTCCTTCAGCTGAGACAATGAAAACATTTAACAATGTTTTTAGCTTTTAAACACAAAATAAGAGTGTGGCACACTAGGAAAGTCCTATGCAGGAATAGCACCATACATATACCGTGTATACCCACGCATAAGGCGACCCACGCATAAGCGCCCCCACACACACTTTTCGCCTACAAAATAAGTTAAAAGCAGCAGCATAGCGATTTCCCAACACCACCATGTGGCACCCTAGTCCCCCATGCAGTGTGCACGTTGGAACATGCCAATGGAAGCATATCTACCTCTCCTTGCTCCAGCTCTGGTCCGCGCATCTCCCTGTCAGCTTCCAAACTGGCCACAAGAGTTTCAAGCTCACTGCCATGTGACCAAGTGATCCTGGAGCTCTTGTGGCCAGTAGCTAGGTAGATGCAAAAAGTAATCTTTGGTGGTATATGGGTATAATGCTCCCTGCACACTTGTTTCATCAGTCTATTTACTCTTCAGCTTTGCTTGTAGGGCATATGATCTGATTTATTAATAGCACTGTTTGTTATTTAAAGAGGAACTGTAAGGAGAGGATTTTTTTTTTTACAAAAAAAGGGAAAGAGAGTGTGTTATGAGGCAAAGAAGAAGAGATAAGCAAAAGAGAGAAAAAAATCCTCTTACCCTGTTGAGTGTTGTGCAAAAAAAATTGCCTCATGCAGCATGGTAGGAATCATGTTTACTACTGGCATGCAGAGCTAGAGGGGTTTTTATTCCCTTAGTTGAAGACAAGCTATTTTTTTACTTATATACACTCACCCAAAGGATTATTAGGAACACCATACTAATACGGTGTTTGACCCCCTTTTGCCTTCAAAACTGCATTCATTCTATGTGGCATTGATTCAACAAGGTGCTGAAAGCATTCTTTAGAAATGTTGGCCCATATTGATAGGATAGCATCTTGCAGTTGATGGAGATTTGTGGGATGCACATCCAGGGCACGAAGCTCCCGTTCCATCACATCCCAAAGATGCTCTATTGGGTTGAGATCTGGTGACTGTGGGGGCCATTTTAGTACAGTGAACTCATTGACATGTTCAAGAAACCAGTTTTGAAATGATTCAAGCTTTGTGGCATGGTGCATTATCCTGCTGGAGGTAGCCATCAGAGGATGGGTACATGGTGGTCATGAAGGGATGGACATGGTCAGAAACAATGCTCAGGTAGCCTGTGGCATTTAAACGATGCCCAATTGGCATGAAGGGGCCTAAAGTGTGCCAAGAAAACATCCTCCACACCATTACACCACCACCAGCCTGCATAGTGGTAACAAGGCATGATGGATCCATGTACTCATTCTGTTTACGCCAAATTCTGACTCTATCGAGACTCATCAGACCAGGCAACATTTTTCCAGTCTTCAACTGTCCAATTTTGGTGAGCTCGTGCAAATTGTAGCCTCTTTTTCCTATTTGTAGTGGAGATGAGCGGTACCCAGTGGGGTCTTCTGCTGTTGTAGCCCATCCGCTTCAAGGTTGTGCATGTTGTGGCTTCACAAATGCTTTGCTGCATACTTCGGTTGTAACAAGTGGCTATTTCAGTCAACATTGCTCTTCTATCAGCTTGAATCAGTTGGCCCATTCTCCTCTGACCTCTAGCAACAACAAGGTATTTTCGCCCACAGGACTACCACATACTGGATGTTTTTCTCTTATCACACCATTCTTTGCAAGGCCTAGAAATGGTTGTGCGTGAAAATCCCGGTAACTGAGCAGATTGTGAAATACTCAGACCGTCCCGTCTGGCACCAACAACCATGCCACGCTCAAAATTGCTTCAATCACCTTTCTTTCCCATTTTGACATTTAGTTCGGAGTTTAGGAGATTGTCTTGACCAGGACCACACCCCTAAATGCATTAAAGCAACTGCCATGTGATTGGTTGATTAGCTAATTGCATTAATGAGAAATTGAACAGGTGTTCCTAATATACCTTTAGGTAAGTGTAGATACCCAAGTTTATCCAGATTGCTTAGAGCCCCGTTTCACACTGAAAATCTCTGCAACATCACAGTTATTTTGCCACAACTCCATTTGCAATTCTTGTGAATGAAAAAATGCGAATGCAATTGTGGGAAATTTTGTTATGATTTTCAGTATGAACCATACTGGTTTTCACAATGTGTTATTTTCTGCTATTTCTTCTCTGCTATCTCTGTCTGCTATGTCTCTCCACTCGGCTGCTTTGCCTATGCTGTGTCTGATCACATTTCTACAGTATTATATTATGCTACTGATATTTAAGGACCAGTATCTCAGCACTCATACCCTATAGATTCGATATATGGTATCTTGTGAAAGCGGTGTGTGAAAAAAAGCAACAAAGCTGGTATTTTTTGTTCACTTCACACAGAAAAACGTACATTGTAACACTTGACAGCGAAAGTCCGTAGGAAAGCATTACCTGCATTTTTGCATATGATTATGCATTATGGCAAAACACATGCGCTTCCCCCAAGTGTGATCCCTGCCTTAGACAACCTGTACTGGTTCAGGACCTAAGTGTGATCATTCTTTTTTTCAACTTTATTTTTATTTACACTTTTTTCACATATATTTTTTTTACAAGAAATCCCCTTAAAAAATAAAATTAGACACCAAAAAAAAGATGGCAAAGTAGAAGGAAACTTGACGATATGCTCATACTAGGAATCAAGTACAATTTGTGATGCATAATCAAGGAAGGACAAATAGCAAAAACAAAATACAATACAGTACTTAGGAGAATTAATCAAGTTATCAAAAACAAAAAAGAAAATATCTGTTAGTGATACATAAACCCACTAGGGGTGGACAGAGGGACAAGCAACATGCCAGATATCCTGCCCAGTACTGGATCAAGAGTGCAATGTCACCCACGATGACCAGGGAGCCCAGATGTCACTACATTTCCGAGTTCTGTTGGCTAATGAAGATGTCATCATTTCTGTCTCCTGAATTTTGTGAATCAGAAAAGGATATTTTTTTTTGGGGGGGGGGGGGGGGGGGAAGGAATAACTAAAAATGTTGGGCTGGCAGTGCTTCAGCTTCAGAGCTTCAGACCTAGGCGCTAAACATATTTTGGAGCTTTCTGCAACCCGGAGAAGGTTTAAGGAACAGGGCAACAACCAATTAACTCAAGAACCTCAATTGGTGGCATATATCCGAAGCTGTAGAGTCGGTACAAAAATCATCCGACTCCTCAGTGTAACGGTCTTGTGTCGTAGCTCAGATGTCTGATTACGTGGTGATCTGCAGAATCACCAATAATGCAGACGCTATACCTGATTATGTGTGATCTGCAGAATCACCAATAATACCAGTATAGCAGACAAAGAGCTGAGTGTGTAGTGATTAGGTGCAACCATAACTTTAATAGTTTAATGAGACCTCACCAGAGGGGCTGGTGAGGTACTATCAGTACACTGAGCGTGCACTAGAGTACAAGCTCCAGCAGGCTGAAGAAAACAATATCGAAGAGGCTGAATCTCCCGTGGAGCGGGTGATTCAGGAAGTACTGCAGCCAAGTGATCACCCGTGGAGCGGGTGACTCAGACGATACTACAGCCTATGATATACAACTAGTACTGAACTAGTGATTAACTGGGAACAGGCGAGTCAGACCGTACTGCAGCCGAGTGATCACCCTTGGAGCAGGTGAGTCAGACTGTACTGCAGCCTAGGAGACAGAACCAGGACTGCACAAAATAATAACTTCACCAGAGGCGCTGGTGAAGCTAGCACCTCACCAGTGGCGAGGGCCCACTGGTGAGTAGAATGGTCTGACAGGCAAGTTTCGGCAACAGAGAGGTAAATATCAGTACAGAATCTTGAGACAGGAGAATAATCGGTAATCAGGCAGAGGTTCAGCAACAAAGAGGTAAGTATCGGTACAGAATCGTGTGACAAAAGAGTAGTCGGTAATCAGGCAAAGGTTCAGCAACAACAAGGCAGATAGGCAAAGGTACAAGAACGGAAAGCAGGATCAGAGTCAGGGGGATAGCAAGAGAATACACAGGAGATCAATACAATACAATATCCTAGTCTAGGTGTGAAGTCCTTGGCATCAACACCCGGGAACTAGTCTAATCAAATAAACAGTAACAAGGTAGCAATATCCTAGACTAGGTGTGAAATCCTTAGCATCAACACCTGGGATCTAGTCTAAGGTCTGAGCGCTAACACGCAGAGTATTCACGACAACAGACAATATGTAAATGAAGCCTGGAGGCCTAAGAAGCAGAGGAGACCCCACTGGCACGCCCCCCTTCCATCAGCCAATTCTGGGTGCCGTGGGACTCCTCTGACGTCAGCCGACCTACAGGTCAGCTGACGGGCTTCCTCTCCGCATAAAGGTCTTGTCTGTGCGCACACCCGCGCGAGACGGCGACCCCCTGCACCAGAGAACGTTCCGTCCTCGGCGACCTAGACGCCGAACGGACGGATGGCCGCATAGAGGCAGCTGCGGCGGCGGTGCTGTTCGCCGCAGCTGCCTCGTGTATTACACTCAGTTTATGAAACCACCGACTCCGACTCCAACTCCAAAATCATCTGACTCAGACTCCTCAGTCTATTGAAACCACCGACTCTAACTTCAGGTACCCAAAATTACTCCAACTCCTTGACTCTTATTCCACAGCTCTGCATATATCCCAGAATACACTTACTGCGGACTAAGAGTACTAATACTATTGTATATAGGCGGCAGACACACTTCATTGTTTAGCCCTGTGACACCAAGTCTCAATCTCCCATCCACATTGTATCACATTCATGTCCAGCCTTTGCCTCTATATTGAATTGTTCATGCATCAGTAACTGTCGCCACCACCTCATATAAAATAACCAAATGGCAAAAGAACATATTTGCACCTAGAATAGCACATTCCCTCCAGCCAAACATCATAACAGAATCTAAATGGCACTAAGACTGACCTTTTCATACTTCAGAGAATTTCAGCAATGCAGTTTTATGCCTCTGGCCAATGATTCATTTTAACAATCTATCCACAGTCAACTACATGTGCTTCAAAAAAATTACTGCAGCTTTGGAGGTTTACGGAGAGCTAAGCTTCATAAAACTAATTGTAGTCTAATAAGCTTAAACCTTTGGAAAACATCTTGGGAGACCTATAAAGAAGCAATAAAAGCCAGCAGGGTCTGTGGTGGCTAGTAAATGCTGTCTGTTTTAAAAATAGAATATTAAACTAGTACAGGTACTATCGAGAACTACACTGTTAGTATATACAGGGATGCTCACAGTAGAGGTGGTTATCATAGGATATATAAACAAGTACTACAGAAAGTAGGAACAAAGCAGGGCTCGAGAACTTATGGGGCTAAAGTTGCTGCTCCCCTTGTTCACCAGACTTATTACAGCACAGCAGAACTCCAGGCACCTGGTCCCAATAAGCTTTAAGCAGGAGGTGTAAAAGCCTTTCACAAATCAAATTAGGCTTGTGAAAGAACCACCAGTGTTTTTACCTTAAAATACAAGAAGTTCCTTGTAATGTGCCTCTTCTCCTGGCCTGACTGTGTGGGAAGTTCATATGTAAGCTGTACAGCTTGCACACGGTAAGCCAAGGTTCTGCTGAATGGCGTCAAAGAGCCGGCCCGGCGCCGTAGGTGGACGCCTCGGTCACATCGGCTAGGCAAAAATTCTCTGTCTTTCTGGCGTCTCCTGTGCGACTATTCAGCTGCAGAATAGTTGATGTAGCGTAGAGTAGCTTGTCGTCTTAGTTTAGTTTAGTTTTTAGATTCTAGTTTTAGTGTGTTGTGTGCAGCGAATGCTTGGAAGCGGAACACAGCCACCGTGCAGTTACCTGCAGCCTCTCCTGGCCTCCTGCAGCCAAGACACATCGGCCCCTGTGACGATCCTGGCTGCTCTCCAGCACCGGACGATGCAGTGCCTTTCTCCCTGCGCCTAGCACATGCCCGATCCGAGGCACACCTACCCAGCTGACACCGCTGCGGGCACCACGGTCCCAGGAGGCCCAACATCTCTGGCACCCACGTGGCTTCAGGCAGATAACGCCGCCAGCGGCGCCGAAGTCAGCTCCTACTCTACCGGCACAAGCGGCCCGCCGCCTACACGACAGCGCTGCACAGGTCTGCCTCCACCTAGCCAACCACTCCTCGCTGCTGCCGGGCTTTCCACCTACTCTGCGGCCGCGCTCACCGCCACGCTCCTCCTCCAGGTGTCGATCGCTGCTGAGGCCTGCTTCGTCACACCACGTGCTGGCTGATCTGCTGCTAGTGCTGCACTGCCCGATGGACTGCTGTTGTGCCTCCCGACCTCCACCACACTTCTCCTGGTCCCACTGCTGGTCATCACCACTGCTCCTCCATCACCACTGACCCTCAACCGAAGGACCAAAGGACGCAGCGATACAGGGTGAGGACTATATACACTGTCTTGCTCATCTCCAGCTGAATGCATCCCTGTGCATCCCTACGCTGTGCTGAACTGCTCTGAACTTGTGTCCCTGTGCTGCACTGCATCTTAGGTATCCCTGTGCTGTCGGACTGTTCTGCTTCTACCTGCTCATCCCAGTTTCTACCTTGCTACCCCAGCTGAACTGCTGTTCCATGGGGGCATCCCTGTGCTGTGCTGAACTGCTTAGATCTGTATCCCTGTGCTGTGCTGTGCTGAACTGCATTACAACTGTATTCCTGTGCTGTACTGAACTGATCTGAACTGCATTAGAACTGTATCCCTGTATAGTCGGACTTGTTCGGGGCACCTCTGTCTTGTTTTGGTCACATGTCTTTCTGGGGCACCCCTGGGCTGTATTTTGCATCATGTTCTCCCAGCCATAGCTCTCAGGCTCAGCTAGCACCTCCCCGGTAAAAGCTGCACATGGCCATGCTGTCCAGAGTGAAGCTCCTAAAATGGGACCCCCTCACCAAGGATCCCTCCCTTGCCGGGCACCCCCCTTCAGACTCTCCCCTGTGGAAGGTAGTCAGCGCCCACATCATACACCTGGTCAGCACCACTGAACTCCCCCACAGCAAACGGCGCCACAAAGGGAGAAGAGCGGGAGTCCGCGTCAGACTCAAGAGGAAAGGCCTACGCTCTCCCATCCTTGCTATCCTGTTGGGGAATGTGTGCTCACTCCCTAACAAGGTCGACGAACTGCTCCTACTGCTTGGCAACAAGCCCTCGATCAGCAGCTGCACCCCGGTTCTTTGCTTTACTGAGACCTGGTTGAATGACGGTGTTCCTGACAACTCCATCGCTGTCCCAGGCTACGAGCTCCTTCGCGCAGACCGTGACCAAACACTTTCCGGGAAGAAAAGAGGAGGCGGCATATGCTTCTACGTTAACACCACCTGTACCACCATCCTCAGTAAAACCTGTTCCCCTGATGTGGAGCTCATAGCCATCAACTGCAGGCCACAGTATTCCCCCAGGGAGTTCAACTCCATCGTTCTCATTGGGGTCTACATTCCCCCAGATGCAAATACTAAGAATGCCCTGAGTGTACTCAGCAACAGCATCCTCAAGTGGGAAACTGCCTACCCGGGGGCTTTTTTCGTCATCCTCGGAGACTTCAACAGCGCAAATCTGCGACAGGAGATGCCCCGCTACAAGCAACACATCTCCTGCTGCACCAGGAAACGCAACACCCTGGACCATTGTTACACGACCCTCAAGAACGTATACCAGGCCACTCAAGGTGCAGCACTGGGGAACTCTGACCACAGCCTAATCCACCTGATCCCCACCTACAGAAGGCAACTTGAAACTACAAAGCCTGCTGTCAAGTCTGTCAAAAGGTGGAACTACAGGCCTGCTTCGACTGCACCGACTGGTCAGTCCTAGAGGCACCCTCCCTGGAGGAATGGGCAGAGAACACCACCTCCTACATCGACTTTTGCGAGGAGATGTGCGTTACATCAAAGTCCTTCAAGATCTTCCCAAATAACAGGCCGTGGTTCAATAGTAAGCTGCGCCACCTCCGAAAGATCAAGGAGGCAGCGCACAAACACGGTACCCCAGATGAGTTTAGGGAGGCAAAGAACGCCCTCAATCATGAACTGTGTGCTGCAAAAAGGGCCTACTCTAAAAAGCTGGGGCACTGCCTCCAGTCAAACAACCCACGTGAGGTGTGGATAGGCCTCAGAGCAGCCACGAACTTCAAACCATCCCCTCAGCATACGACCCCCAGCACCACACTGGCAGAGGAACTAAAAACTAAAAACGTAATAAGTTCTACTGTAGGTTTGAGCACAATTCCACGCAGCCTGCTGACCCAGCACCCTCGACAAAGCCCCCCCCCGAAGGCCTGCGCCGACCTAGTGCCAGTAGCGGTCCGAGAACCCGATGTTCTCCGTCACCTCCGCAGACTCAATGCTAGGAAAGCAGCCGGCCCGGACGGTGTGTCACCAACTTGCCTTAGAACCTGCGCGGACCAATTGGCCCCCATGCTCACCTCCCTACTCAATAGATCCCTGACGGAAGGCAAGGTCCCCTCCTGCCTCAAAAGGTCCACAATCATTCCGGTCCTAAAAAAGCTGGGCAACACAGAACACAATAATTTCAGACCTGTGGCCCTCAACCCCATCATAATGAAGATTTTCAAACGACTGGTTCTTGCCCACCTGAAGCATCTCACCAACTCCCTCCTTGAACCACATCAGTTTGCATACGGAGCAAATAGGTCCGTAGACGCCATCAACATCAGCCTGGCGCACATCACCGAACACCTCGAAAGACCAGGCTCCTATGTCAGGATCCTTTTTCTGGACTTTAGCTCTGCGTTCAATATGATCTGCCCAAACATCCTAACTGACAACCTGGCACATCTCGGTGTGGATTCCACACTCTGCGCATGGGTAAAGGACTTCCTCTCAAACAGGACGCAACAGGTGAAGCTTGGCAACTGCTTCTCCAGTGTGAGCACTACCAACACAGGAGCACCGCAGGGGTGTGTTCTTTCCCCTCTCCTGTTCTCACTGTACACCAACAGCTGTACTTCCTCCGCCGACTCCGTAAAAGTCATCAAATTTGTGGATGACATGACCATCATCGGGCTCATTGGCAGGGAGGGGGAACACAATTATCGCAGCGAGATCGAGAGAATCTGCGGATGGTGCGAGGCCAACAAGCTCGTCCTTAACGCAGCAAAAACAGTGGAACTGGTCTTGGACTTCAGGAGACCCCCCCACACACACACACCAACCTGTACTCATCAACGAGATCGAAGCCTCCAGGGTATCTAGTGTTAGGTTCCTGGGCACAACCCTAACTAGCGACCTTAGGTGGGGACAGAACACTTCCAAAATCCAGAAGAAAGCTCAGCAGAGAGTATTCTTCCTGCCCCAATTGAAAAAATTTGGTATGACACAGGAGCTACTGTACAGCTTTTACACTGCCACTATTGAAGCTACCCTCTGCTCCGCCATCATCGTGTGGTATGCAAGGGCAAGCGCTAAAGATAAGTACAAGCTCCAACGAGTTATCAGCTCAGCGGAAAGGATTATTGGCTCTCCACTGCCACCTCTAGACCTCCTCTACACCTCTAGAATGAGGGCAAGGGCCAACAGGATTTCCCAGGACCCTTCCCACCCAGGCTGCCGCTTCTTCAAGCTCCTTCCATCGGGCCGACGCTACAGGACTATCCGCCCAAGAACCAACAGGCGCAGAGACACCTTCTTTCCCCAAGCAGCCATCCTGCTGAACTCCAGGCCATCAGTGGCGCTCTAGCCCCACTCAGTCGAGATATGCCTGGTCGACGCATACTAGCCGGTGGCCGACATATAACCCAGCTGTCACCCTGGTTCACTTACAGGAAGTTCATGACTCTAGGTGCAAGTGCAACTTTACTGCCCGAGTGGCACAAACCCACACCTGGGTGGCGGCTCATGACTCAAGACTCATGACTTGCTTACGAGCCAATCGAAAATTTAAACTGTGTTGCTGCCTGTCTGTTTTTTGTTTTTTGTACTGCTTGTATCTGTTAACGTCTTGTTCTATTGCCACTGCCATGTGAACCACAACCAATTCCGGGTACGACTTGATCGCACTTGGCGAAATAAAGATTCTGATTCTCTGATTCTCTATTTAATAAAGCTGCAAGGAAATTTGGGTGCGGGTATTGTGTATAGGAGTATATCTGTAGTACTACTGATATTCTACTACCGACTATTCTGGATAGTACAATATGGGTAATTTTACCTGTATTCTACTAGCGCATGTTACGGATAGAACAAAATTGGTAAATTTAACAATATTCTTTTATCATCTTATTCAATTCTCACACTAACCTCCCACCATGCCTAAACAATGGCTGTGGAACTTTTTTAAGCAATGCCCATTCAAATGAATGGACAGTGCTTGGTACCAGTGTTTACCATTGTTCGCGCAAATGCTGCGCTTGATCACGATTTTTACCTTCGTATCTCAGTGCTTTCATGCCCCCGGGGGAAATCTAAAATGCGTCACTCAGTACAAATGACGGGAAGCAGCGACAAAGGTAGCCAAATGCTTTGCTGCACGCTTGCAGAAAAGCGTTTGAGCAAAACGACAGGTGGCTGTTTCAGACTCCCGTATGAAGCAGTCCTAACACTAACCCCCCTGAAACTATTAAACTGTTGTGGCTGCCAATATAATTAAGATGATATATACTGTATAACCGTTAAACTATAACAATAATCGCCTCCCATGTATACCTAACACTAACCTGCTTTACACTGTTGAATTGTTGTGGAGACTCAAATTCCTCCTATATCTCACCATTCCAGAGCATGTTCCTTCCAAAGCTATTCAAGAAAAGCTTGTCAAATTGGTTTCTTCGGACTATGTTCCCTGAAGAGGATGAGGACATCTGGACTAGGCGTGCAAGTAAGGTCTGCGCATGATCAGTAGAATGAAGAATGGAGCACTTGTGCATGGACAAACAGAATTATGTATAAACGGCTTAGTTCCACTGGGCATGCGAGCACTTTACTTGCACATGCCTTGTCTGGATTACCAAAGACAAGAGCACAACCAGGAGATAAAGAGGGATCATGCAGCTTTAATACGTACCACAAAAACAAATAAACTGATTATGTTGTTGTGTATTTTGCTATAACTTAAAGAGAGTCTGAAGCGAGAATAGATCTCGCTTCAGACCTCATAGCTAGCAGGAGCATGCGTGCCCCTGCTAAAACGCCGCTATAGCGCGGCTTAACGGGGGTCCCTGTCCCCCCAAACCCCCTCCGAGCAGCGGGGGAGCGCTTCCTGGTTGGGGCAGGGCTAACCGCCGCAGCCCTGCCCCATGCGCGTCTGTCAGACGCGTACCTCCGCCTCTCCCCCGCCCCTCTCAGTCTTCCTTCACTGAGAGGGGCGGGGGAGAGGCGGCGATGCGCGTCTGATAGACGCGACTGGAGGCAGGGCTGCAGCCGTTAGCCCTGCCTCCAGGAAGATCAGCTCCAGCGACCTTTTTCCGACCCAGGTTTGCGGGGGGTGGGTTGGGGGTGAAGGGACCCCCGTTAAGCCGCGGGATAGCGGCGTTTTAGCAGGGGCACACGTGCCCCTGCTATATATAAGACCTGAAGCGAGATTTAGTCTCGCTTCAGTGTCTCTTTAAGTTTTCAAGTCTTTGTACCTGACTGCTTCTTTAGTCACACCAACAAGTCCCACATGCTACTTCTTTCCACCCTGATTTGCGCAAGTACATAACATCAAACCTCTCCCACAATTATATATCAAAACTCTACCACAATTATATAACATCAAACTTCTCCCATCCTTCCCTTTCTAGTTCTTATGTTCATGTTGCCTCTGTCACGGGACAGTGCTCACTCAGTCATGGGGGAACGGCACAAGCATAAGAACTATGGGCACGTTCTTGAGTCCTGTTAACAAGGATACAATGATACGGTTGCTTGTAAGTAGTATAAACTATGTACATTAGAAAATAGTCACTGTAAGAATGTTTGCCCTACTTCAGCTATTTTAATGGGGAAAATGTTTGGAATGATTAAGTATAATAGGCTGTTAACGGAAGGCGCGACTCTGCTTTGTAGTGAACCCAACATGGTAGGAAGCATTTGAGCAGCTATGGACTTGTTCCTATTTATGTAAGCATAAGACAGCATCATTGAGTTTCGAGGTGCGTAGAGGAGGCCCTTTTAAATCTATTGCCATATACAGGGGGACTTACTCCATAGCCAAACAAAACACTGCAGTCCTTAATGCTGACACAATCTCTTCTTCCAACTGGCAAACATTATCCTCTGACATCTCCATATTTTCTCCTGCTGAGCCCCTTTTATTAGAATTCCATATTCACATGCTTCTAGACATTTCCAAAACTCCAATGTTCCTCAACATCTACGGTACAGTGCCTAAACAAAGTATTCATTCCCTTTGGAGTTTTCGGGTTTTACTGTTGAAAAACCATGAATCATTGTGGAATAATTTTTTACATTAATGAACAGAAACAGACTTGTTCAAGCAATGTAGAAATAGATCTCTCCAAATCACAGCATAAATTATTACATAGACGTATCCGACCTCTTTAATGTGACAAATCTATTTCCATGAAGCTTCTCAATTACCCTGGAAGTGATACAAATAGATAAAAGTAGCATCAAGCAGGCACTGTTTTGTGTTCCATATGAGGTATAATCACTTTTACTGAGCAACTCCTTCACGTCTACTTACTATTAGAACCAAATAACCTGCTTGTTAAGAGAGGCAAGGCATATTTTAGAACATATCGAAATTATGCAGGTACTCTATTTTCCTTTGGATAGGACAAAGCTAAGTCATCACTGATGCAGACAACTATTTTCTTAAGTCACAAAAAGAGTTCAGTGGTGAATGGCTGCATGGCTGCTTAGGGGAAATGCATCCTGGTGAATAAATGCCACAGCACTTTTCCTACCATATAGATAACACCAAGTTTCAAGCAACTTTAAATTGTGATGGATGCAGGAACATTTTCAATCTCTAACATAAAAGGCCACAGCTATAAGGAAGGCCTTACATGGGAATGCTAAACCCTCGGGGGGTTAATTAATTACCTGCAGGTGTTTGTCTCTCGATCTCTCTCCATCTCCGCAGGTGTAAGGCATCTCTCCCCCAGTCTCTGGGGAGAGAATTTCCAGGTGGAGTTCCTGATTGGCCCTCTCGCTCGTCGAATAGTTTGAAGCAGCCAATGGAGCCGGAGTGAAGATTACGTAAAGAGACTCTGAAGCGAGTCTCAATGCACTTTTTTAACCTATATTAATGTAAAGCACTATAAGCCCTGTTAAACCGCCACATCCCCGCACCAAAACGAGGGGTCTATACCCCCCAAATCCCCTCTGCAAAGTCCGGGGAGCGCTTCCTGCTTGAGGCAGAGTTTAGGGCTGTAGTTCTGCTTTTTCGCGCGTCAATCCCCGCTGATTGCCGCCTCTCCCCTCTCAATCTTCCTTCACTGAGAAGGGCGGGGAGAGGTGGAGATCCACGGGCAGATTGACGCGCATGGAGGCAGAGCTGCAGCTCAAAGCTCTGCTTCCATGAGCAGCGAAATCTACAACCAAGAAAGTCGTGGATTTTGCAGAGGGGATTTGGGGGTATAAACCCTTTGTTTTGCCGCAGGGATGCAGCGGTTTAGCAGGGCTTACAGTGCTTAACATTAAAAAAAAGGAGTTAGACTTGCTTCAGAGTCTCTTTAAGGAGGAAGTTCGGCAGGTGTGTCCCCGCAAGTAACTGTCTCAGCGGAAAAGCATCGCCCACCCTCCCTGTCGCTGGCCTTTAACTTTATTGGGGGTTTGCTGCCTGTCCAAATGGGCGATGGCTTGGATAATGGTACCCAGGTATGGTTGGTCATTTTGGTGGATACGAATTCGTTATTTGGCTGGTATTGTCAATGTTTGGTTTCAGTGATCTTCTGAGTTATCCTTTGGTTGTATTTTCAAATAAACATGGAATTCTAATGAACAAGGTGTTAATTTGAATCCCCAATAAAATTGGCCATTAATTGTGTTTGTCATTATTTTAGCTTGTTAAGTGGGTATGTGATGTGGAATGCATTTCCAAGGCCCCTTGAATCACAATTAATCTAACTATTAAAGCAGTATTGTGAGCACCAGAAACAAACTCACATGGACAATAAGGCTGCACCTTAACATCCTTACTGCTCCTAAATGATGCCCCCCCTCCCCCAAAGCCTCTGAACGTGTGACAGGGTCACTCCATGCATCCTCCGTGCATGGCCAGGTGATTTATGTTTTCACTATGACATGAAAGAGTTGATTTCTGCTCATCAGCCTAAAAAAAAAACTATTAAATTCCACTGTAAATGTTATCTGGCAATGAAACAAGAAAACTTCAAAGTGGTTGAATACATTTTACAGGCCCTGTATTTTTTTTAGCATGTATGAAGCCTAGATTCGCATCTCTCACCAACCATCTGTTTTAGCTGGCTTTCTCCCATGTTATCTACAACAAAGTTACTGTTGCCAATTCCTCTATGTATCTTATATTTTACAAGCTCTTTTTCTAGTGCAATATAAACCAATAATAACAGCAAATTTTCTGCAAAACAGTCAAATTGATTTGCCTGGTACGTACAAAGAAGAAAAAAAGGAACGTTTTTTTTAAAGACTGAAAAATGATTGCTGATAATTGTTAGTGTAAATACCTGCTGTTTCTGAATCTGCAGAGGGCATCTCTCCATTAATGCCATTCTCCTTGCTCGTGGGATGGGAATCTTGGAGAGCCCGCTCCCCATATCCTGACTCTCGGAAGGGAATGCCATTGGAGCTGTGAACTATCCCCTCTCCTTGTTCTTTCATGTCTGTGGTGTGGGGGAGAGGTGAGGCCTCAGTGAGTTGCCCTGTGGCCCAGTGAGATGGTTTGGGCTCATCCTGCCTGTTATCCGTCATTCTTCCTCCAGCCACAAACCTGCAAAGACAAACAAATCATTGTATATATTGCAAAGGGAATTGCTGTAAAATGTATATCCAGCTGAGGCTGGTTTATCAGGACTAGGGTAAAAAGAAACCCTGGAAAAATTGAAGCAGCTGTTCAGTGCAAGTGATCTGAAAGCTGATGGCTCTGGGCAACTATACAACTTCTGCTCCAACTTTATTGTTATTACTTATTTGCAACTGTTGCAATCAACAGACCCTACTGTGCACAGAGTCTTCATGAAATGAACATTAAATCTGATAAATAAAATAATCCATGGCAGCCAATGTGAATTGTCTTTAAGTTGCTAAGGTTTTAATCAATTTAAGTCAGCACAAAGCACTGTCAGTTAACAATTCACGTTTACTCCTTGCTATATGTGAAGCTTCATACAGACATGAACATTGTGCCACCAGAAATAACTATTTGTTATGGTTCTAGGTCAAGTTTTATATCTGTACAGGGATCCTTTTCTCTGTAGCTGTGTCATGGGCAATTGGCTGCATCAGTTATTTTTGGCCAACCATTACCGTTTTTTTTCAGCGGTGGGAAGCCTCCTGCTCCCTGTTCACACAACAATCACTGTGACATGTACATTTCAATAAGAATTACTGTATATACTTGCATATAAGCTTAATTTTTCAGCACAAAAAATGTGCTGAAAAGTTACCCCCCTTGGCTTATATGCGAGTCAGTTGAACAGAATGGATGGTGGAGCAGGTTTTCTTATTGGCAGAGGAGCTTAAAGTAGACCCAAACTAAAAATACAAGATTTCAGAAATAAAATCTATTTTCTAACTTATAATAATAAATAGCAGCCTTTTTTCAGCTGCACGATGACAAATATAAAATATTTTACATTTATTGGAGGAACCCCTCCCTTCCTTTCAAATTGCCAGGATTTTTCCGGCAAACTGGTGGAGTAGATGGTGTCCGGCAATGGAGGAATTGCTAATGGCTGCCCCCAGTATAACCCTAGCTATGAAAAGAGAAGGGTGAAAAGCATGCACTGAAATGATTATAGGTTTGAAGGAGTTTTTATTTATCTTTGTATGTGTCAGAGTGGTGCAAATAAATATTTTGAATTAAAAAAATGTTTGGTTTGGGTCCGCTTTAAGGATTGTGATCCTGCTCTTGCCAGCTGGCTCCCTGCTGGGTCCGTGCCCAATCCCCCACAACATGGTGTGCAGAGTGATCTGCTCAAGACTACCTGTGTCCCCTGACTTGTGAATCGGAGCGTGCAAACAAGGTGTTAGTGCAATGATCAGGGATTCTTTCTGTGTGGCAATCGCTGTCTCTCATATCTATGACACCATCTAGTGGCGTCTTAAGACACAGCTGTATCATCCTTGTTGCACATCTGTCTATGGGGAGAGGGGCTGACTTGCACTGGAGGCACTTCTGGCTACTGTGTAGGGGGCTATACCAGGTAGGGGGCTTATACACGAGTTAATCACTTTTTCCTGGTTTCTGAGAGAAAAGTGGATATCTTGGCTTATACGCGGGTCGGCGTTTATGCGAGTATATACGGTATATTGTATGTACTTTGTATGCTTAGCTTCTGTTAATCTGGGTTGTGATCTGTTTCTCTATAGATATATTTTTTCTTTACGCCACTTTACAAAACATCACAAATTAAAATGTGATCTGCTGGTTTCAATGACAATCATTTAAGATAAGAGAACAGTGGTTTCTAGTACTGAGTAACAAGTCTAGTTATTTTTCTTGTAATGTTAGAGAAATGAATACTGTAGCAGTAAAGTGACACTCTGCTCTGTTCATAAAACAGCACACATAAAGGTGCAGATGCAGCACCAACATTGCTGAAATGTTTACTTATGGTACATGCAGGGCTAGTTTACAGTGTTCAGTTGCATTGCAGAATAATTCTGCATGTCAACTCACTGCACATACAATACAGTACTGCGTTGTAACTGATTGTGTTACGCTAAATCGCTACATGAAGGCTTTGTATTAAAGTCTATGTCCAGTCTCCATTGCAGTTCACACTCATTATAATGCGTGTAGTATGCAACGGACCACTGTGAATCCAGCCGCAGTGTTTCTAATCACAAAATATATATATGGGCATCACTATCTGCATGGAGTTTGTATGTTCTCCCTGTTTCTGCATGGGTTTCCTCTGAGCACTCTGGTTTCTTCCCACATCCCAAAAACATACAGGTAAGGTAATTTGTTTCCCCCTAAAATTAGCCCTAGACTATGATACATATACTGCTCGATGCATACTGTACATAGATATATCACTATTATTACATTGTGAGCTCCTCTAAAGGGATAGTTAAGTGACAAGACATTATACTCTGTACAGCACTGCAGAAGATGTCTCTATAAATACTAAATAGCAATATATATATATATATATATATATATATATATATATATATATATATATATATATATATATATATTGCTATTTAGTATTTATAGAGACATCTTCTGCAGTGCTGTACAGAGTATAATGTCTTGTCACTTAACTATCCCTCAGAGGAGCTCACAATGTAATACTAGTGATATATCTATGTACAGTATGCATCAAGCAATACATGTATATATATATATATATATATATATACAGTGGGATGCGAAAGTTTGGGCAACCTTGTTAATCGTCATGATTTTCCCATATAAATCGTTGGTTATTACAATAAAAAATGTCAGTTGTAATATAGGAGGAGACACACACAGTGATATTTGATGAGAATTGAAATTAAGTTTATTGGATTTATAGAAAGTGCGCAATAATTGTTTAAATAAAATTAGGCAGATGCATTTTATTGATTCCAAAACTTTTAGAACTAATTATTGGAACTCAAATTGGCTTGGTAAGCTCAGTGACCCCTGACCTGCATACATGGGTGAATCTAATTATGAGAAAGCGTATTTAAGGGGGTCAGTTGTAAGTTTCCCTCCTCTTTTGATTTTCTCTGAAGAGTAGCAACATGGGGATCTCAAAACAACTCTCAAATGACCTGAAGACAAAGATTGTTCACCATCATGGTTTAGGGGAAGGATACAGAAAGCTGTCTCAGAGATTTCAGCTGTCTGTTTCATCAGTTAGGAACATATTGAGGAAAAGGAAGACCACAGGCTCAGTTCAAGTTAATGTTCGAAGTGGCAGACCGAGAAAAGTCTTAGGTAGACAGAAGCGACGAATGGTGAGAACAGTTAGAGTCAACCCACATACCAGCACCAAAGACCTACAACATCATCTTGCTGCAGATGGAGTCACTGTGCATCGTTTAACCATTCGGTGCACTTTAAACAACGAGATGCTGCATGAGAGAGTGATGCAGAGGAAGCCTTTTCTCCGCCCACAGCACAAACAGAGCCGCTTGAGGTATGCTAAAGCACATTTGGACAAGCCACCTTCATTTTGAAATAAGGTGCTGTGGACTGATGAAACTAAAATTGAGTTATTTGGGCATAACAAGGGGCGTAATGCATGGAGGAAAAAGAACACAGCATTCCAAGAAAAACACTTGCTACCTACAGTAAAATATGATGATGGTTCCACCATACTGTGAGGCTGTGTGGCCAGTGCAGGGACTGGGAATCTTGTCTTAGTGAATTTTGAGCAGTGTTTAGGGTCATTATCTTGTTGAAAGATCCAACCCCGGCAGAGCTTCAGCTTTGTCACTGATTCCTGGACATTGGTCTCCAGAATCTGCTGATATGGAGTGGAATCTCTGCGTCCCATAGATTCCACTCCATATCAGCAGATTCTGGAGACCAATGTCCAGAAATCAGTCACAAAGCTGAAGCTGTGCCAGGGTTGGACCTTTCAACAAGATAATTACCCTAAACACTGCTCAAAATCCACTAAGGCATTGATGCAGAGGAACAAGTACAACGCTCTGGAATGGCCATCTCAGTCCCCAGACCTGAATATAATTGAAAATCTGTGGTGTGAGTTAGAGAGAGCTGTCCATGCTCGAAAGCCATCAAACCTGAATAAACTATAGATGTTTTGTAAAGAGGAATGGTCCAAAATACCCTCAACCAGAATCCAGACTCTCTTTGGAACCTACAGGAAGCATTCAGAGGCTGTAATTTCTGCAAAAGGAGTATCTACTAAATATTGATTTCATTTCTTTTTTGTGGTGCCCAAATGTATGCACCTGCCTAATTTTGTTTAAACAATTATTGCGCACTTTCTGTAAATCCAATACACTACATTTCACTTCTCAAATATCACTGTGTGTGTCTCCTATATGATATATTTAACTGACATTTTTTACAGTAACAACCAAAGATTTATACAGGAAAATCATGATGATTAACAAGGTTGCCCAAACTTTCGCATCCCACCGTATATATACAGTATATATATATATATATATATATATATATATATATATATACCTTTAGATTGTAAGCTCGCAAGGGCAGGGTCCTCCTCCTAATGTTTACTGTTTTTGTCACAATATTTGTGCTGCTTAAGACTCTGCTGTACATTTTTTGGCCCTCCTAGTCGACTTATTGTGCTTTGCAAAGCGCTGCGGAATATGTTGGCACTATATAAATTAAAAAATAATAATGATTATCATAATATATATATATATATATATATATATATATATATATATTTTTTTTTTTTTTTTCTTAATTAAACATATTTCAGTGCTTATACTTATATATACTCATACTTCAAATCTGAGATTACCGACAGGTTTTGGGCTAGTCCATCTCCTCATGGGGGATTCTCAGCATGGCCTTTTTCTTTATAAAGACATTCCCTGAAAATGTTTAATACAAAGATAGTGGCCAGCCTCCCTGCTCACTGCACAATATTTTGGCAGTTGGATGATGTAACTGCCATTCACTAAGTGCTTTTAAAAATAAAGAAAACCCTGAGATCCCCCTATGAGACGATAGGCTAGTCCAAAATCTGTCGGTAAGGTCAGTAGGTCTACTACCTACTTTAAGTGACAGTAACATAAGAGAAAATTAATTTATGGCTCATTTTACTCTGGGAGAAATGTACTTCTTAATTTGTATGTGTTTTAAATTTTAAGATTTTCGCGACAGTTCCTCTTTAACACAATAAGTAAACAAATATGCTAAAAAAAAACCCCCAAAAACAAAAAACATTCCTTTTAAAATACAGACTGAAAAAGAGAGAACTCTCAGAAATTCAGAATAATTCATCTTGCTCTTTAAAATAATTCATTGTCTGGCTTGTAGAAAGATGTACCAATTCTAACTACAATTCTGTATGTGAATTCATGAAACAGAAGTATGGAAAAGCAAATGTGTCAAACAGATCCTAGTAACATTTCCCAAACTATTTTCATATAAAGGTAGAAATAACATGAAAGCTTAGAAAAAAAACAGTTTTCTTTGTTTTAGGCTAATGGGTAATGTGTGATGATACCGTCCTTTATTTGTCTTTTGATGACCAATCTAGTAATTGTGATATTTCCTGTTAAAAAAGTGAACTGAATCCATCTCCCTTCAAGGTGCAGACTTCTGTTTGCCCAACAGCAGCAGAACTGGGGCTTACAGACCATCATTGTTTCTGTTATGTTCAAATAAATCATTCCAATTGTTCCTTGCTGAGCTCTAACAAACGCTTTATTTTCTGAACTGTTAAGCACATTGCAGTAAGACGAGAAATGTAGAATGTGGATTGCTGAAAGACTTGCATTGTGTAGTAAGAAAGGGAAAGGCTAGACACTACTAGACTATATCAAACAAATGAACGCTGGCTAAATTGAGTCCTTTAATCCTTAGGAGTACAATCCTCCATTCACTAACAAATTAAAATATTGACTTCCTCTCAATTACAACACACTCACTAATGGATCCTTATATTGCATATGAAAGGACATTCAAAAAGTATACACACATATACATATTTCATAAGAAAATCAAATACTGTGTATACACTGAGAAAACGTATAAACACAGTGCTTTCAGTTTTGCTCCCATTTTGCATCAGCTGAACTCAAAGATCTGAAACATTTTCTACATACACAAAAGACCCATTACT
Organism: Hyperolius riggenbachi; assembly: GCF_040937935.1. NCBI lineage: Eukaryota > Metazoa > Chordata > Amphibia > Anura > Hyperoliidae > Hyperolius > Hyperolius riggenbachi. The sequence continues at coordinate 215,184,578 of NC_090652.1, forward strand.
ATCAAATATTGTTCACAAAATCTGTGTTAGTGAGCACTTCCCCTTTGCCGAGATAATCCATCCCACCTCACAGGTGTGGCATATCGAGGTGCTGATTAGCATGAAAATTGCACAGGTGTGCCTTAGACTGGCCACAATAAAAGGCCACTCTGAAATGTGCAGTTTGATCACATAGCACGATGCCACAGATGTTGCAACGGTTAAGGAATAGAGTTGGGCCGAACGGTTCGCCTGCGAACGGTTCCATGCGAACTTCCGTGGTTCGCTTTCGCGTCCCGCAGGCGAACTTTTGCGGAAGTTCGGTTCGCCCCATAATGCACCATGAGGGTCAACTTTGACCCTCTACATCACAGTCAGCAGGCCCAGTGTAGCCAATTAGGCTACACTAGCCCCTGGAGCCACTCCCTCCCTACTAAAAGGCAGGCAGCGGCGACCATTACGGTCACTCGTGTGCCTGCATTAGTGAGAGTAGGGCGAGCTGCTGCACACTCTCTCTCATAGGGAAAGATTAGTTAGGCTTAGCTTGTCCCTGGCTGCATACCTGTTCTGTGAACCCACCACTGCATACCTGTACTGTGAACCCACCACTGCATACCTGTTCTGTGAACCCACCACTGCATACCTGTTCTGTGAACCCACCACTGCATACCTGTTCTGTGAACCCACCACTGCATACCTGTTCAGTGAACCCACCACTGCATACCTGTTCTGTGAACCCACCACTGCATACCTGTTCTGTGAACCCACCACTGCATACCTGTTCTGTGAACCCACCACTGCATACCTGTTCAGTGAACCCACCACTGCATACCTGTTCTGTGAACCCACCACTGCATACCTGTTCTGTGAACCCACCACTGCATACCTGTTCTGTGAACCCACCACTGCATACCTGTTCTGTGAACCCACCACTGCATACCTGTTCTGTGAACCCACCACTGCATACCTGTTCTGTGAACCCACCACTGCATACCTGTTCTGTGAACCCACCACTGCATACCTGTTCTGTGAACCCACCACTGCATACCTGTACTGTGAACCCACCACTGCATACCTGTTCTGTGAACCCACCACTGCATACCTGTACTGTGAACCCACCACTGCATACCTGTTCTGTGAACCCACCACTGCATACCTGTACTGTGAACCCACCACTGCATACCTGTTCAGTGAACCTGCCACTGCATACCTGTACTGTTCAGTGAACTCGCCACTGCATACCTGTTCTGTTCAGTGAACCCGCCACTGTATACCTGTTCTGTTCAGTGAACCCGCCACTGCATACCTGTTCTTTTCAGTGAACCCGCCACTGTATACCTGTTCTGTTCAGTGAACCCGTCACTGCATACCTGTTCTGTTCAGTGAACCCGCCACTGTATACCTGTTCTGTTCAGTGAACAGTTTGGTGTGTCAGTGTGAAGCAGTACCTTAATTACACTACCTGATTGATGTATACACATGCAAGATGTTTTAAAGCACTTTAGGCCTGTCATTTAGCATTCAATATGATTTCTGCCCTTAAAACGCTGCTTTGCGTCAAATCCAGATTTTTCCCGGGGACTTTTGGCGTGTATCCCACTCCGCCATGCCCCCCTCCAGGTGTTAGACCCCTTGAAACATCTTTTCCATCACTTTTGTGGCCAGCATAAATTTTTTTTTTCAAAGTTCGCATCCCCATTGAAGTCTATTGCGGTTCGCGAACTTTAACGCGAACCGAACCTTCCGCGAAAGTTCGCGAACCCGGTTCGCGAACCTAAAATCGGAGGTTCGGCCCAACTCTATTAAGGAAGCGTGCAATTTGCATGCTGACTGCAAGAATGAAAAGGACCGCATTGTATAAAGTAGGCCCTATATGGGACTGTGGCAACCTTGTGAGGTGAAACTATATTCTCTGTCATGAGGAGATTTTCAAGTTTCCCTCTCTGAGGTAACAGCTTGTCTGATTGGCAGATGACTGTTATACAGGTTGTAAGGGAATAAATAGTAGCTTAGCAGCTGATTGGTCGGCTCAGGTAAGATGGAGTTTTCTGCCAGATGTTGCTGGGGTGAAACAATGTTGCAGCAGCGAATCACAGGTAAGTTAGGTGTATATAAAGGGTTTATATAATGTTTGCTGATTTAGCTGCCTTTTCCAGCTTAGTCTGGGACGAGCTCCGTATCCACTTCTCCCTAATCTGCATGGATTTGTCGTGGTCAATTTTAATCGGTTAAAGTCGCTCTTAGAATGTGTGGACAAGTTTTCATGATGGGGTCATATTGGAAGTTGTTCTGTATATATTTGGTCTGAACCATGGTGGTGGATCAAAACTGAGTTATATATTTTGTGGTTGTTTATTTCAACATAAGTCTTATCATTGAATAAAGCTATTTATGGACCTTTAAAATGCCAGCCTGGAGTGTAATGTGTCATTTTTAATTATTTACTATTAGTATGGGCAACTGTATATGCATAGTTTCACTCTAAGTTGTTAAATATCTTCAGCTGCAATCTATAGTAAAGGATACCTGAAGTGTGCCCCCTCCCCCAAAAAAATTTACATACTTCCCCACATGTGTGCTGCTCTTGTTTCCCCGGTGCGTTTGGACGCGAGAGCAACACACGTGTGGGGAAGCGGAGCTTCTTGGAGGTATAGCAGAGGTCATAGCACGCCGACCGGAGTGATCTACCAGAAAGCTAGCCAGTGCCCTACATAGAGGGGAGAGCCGTTTTAAAACTCTGAGCAAATTTTATGTCAAGAAATTTGTAAGTGCACATCTATTTTAATATAATAAACAGGCATACAGTTTTACACTAATGAAAGCCTTGTTTGCATTGAGGTTATTCCTGCAAGAGTATTGATCTATGAGAGGAAGAGGATTGTGTCATAGAAGAACATTGCCACTTCGGTGTGGAACAGCTTAGTGTTCCTACGTATAGGTCTGTGGATCTGGTGAGTCTGTACCTATTGGGTGTGGTGGTGGATTTTTGTACCATATTGAGAGGATCACTACCAGTACCAGCAATACTTCAAAGATTGTGGACCACATTGGAACACTTTTTATCTGTTGTGTAATGCCACCTTCTTAATTTATAGTGTCAATATGATGGGGACAAATTACTTTCTAAAGTTAACTTGTTCTACTGACAGCATTTACAAACATCTTCAAGGCAAAGAGGCAAAGCAGTCTCTCTGCATTGTGGCTGTAATCATGCTTCTTACATGGTGATGGATAAACTTCCACAGAGGGGCTGTAGACCTAACCAGATGCTATCTCACAGAGATGCTCTGTGAGAGGTGCTTGGTTCGTCTACTTACCCTATATGCTATTACTCCGTTGTTATTGCCTGATGAAGAGGGATTAAACATGCAAAACGCGTTGCACTTAGTATTGAATAAATTGTTGTTTACTATAAACCATCAATTTTTGGTGTCTTCTTGGAGGAGGTAAGTCTACCACTACCTCCTCTTTTTAAACTCTCTCTCTCTATGTATATACTGTATACATATATATATATATATATATATATATATATATATATATATATATATATGTGAGAAAATGCGGAAAAGCCGCCGCGAGTGTTCAGAGCAAGGCGGCTGATTCCGCGTCCAACGCGGCAGGTTGCGCGCATGTGCCTGCATCTGCTGGCATGACTGAACGCGGAAAAACCGTCGCATGTCCTGAGAACAAGGCGGCGGATTCCGCGTCCGACACGGCAGTTTGCACGCATAGGCCTACATCTGACAGTATGGCGGAACGCGGAGGAACCGCCGCATGCTCTGATAGCGGTGCGGCTGGTTCCGCACCCAGCACAGCGGATGGTTTACAGCACAGGTCTGGTGTGGCTGGGACTGATAGTCCACACAGGTTTAGAAGGACGCGCGCATGCGCGCTGAGAGGCAGAGCTTTTATGACAGCCAGAAGGGAGTCAGCTGACCAAGCCGGTCAGCTGACAATTCCACCACTTTCCATTGGTCCAGCACTTAGGGGAGGCGCTGGAGAGCGCCTTGCTAAATATACTGGGTGCTGGTCATTCTCTGGTTGTCTGCCGTTGCGATCACTACGTGGTAGCACTCAGACCTTGTCAGTATCTGTGATATTATCTGTGTTATTATCTAGACCAGTTCTTGGGTGTTGACGATCAAGGACCTCACACCTCAATCTAGGGAAAACTGTATATTATCTGTGTTATTATCTAGACCAGTTCCAGGGTGTTGATGATCAAGGAGCTCACACCCAAGACTAGGCATTGTTGATTATTTGTTAAGACCTTATGCTTTCCTGACTACTCTTCTGATCTCTGATTAGGTACTTCGCTATATCTGATACTCTGTTGCCGAACTCTGCTTGTCTTAGGATTCCGCATCTGTCTCCTGTCTCTGTCCCTGATCTGTCTGTCTGTTGCCGACCCGGCTTGTCCGACCTTGAGAGCTATCTCCCCAGTCTAGAGATAGCTCACAGACCTGGGGGTGACACCCTTCCTTGGTGTCACTCACACTCTGTCCTTCCTACCCCTAGCCTGACCCCTCCCTCGGGAGAGTCTCAGGCTTACGGAAGGAACGTGTTACTGTTCAGTACTCCTTACTGCTGTGCACCTGCTCCTCAGGTGCAGTCCTCAAAGTATTTCTGTTGCACCAAACACTCTTATTACCCAGGTGTCCAGAGGTTAGAGATATATCTGATTATCGGTGATACTGCAGATCATCAATAATCGGGTATATATCTGTATTCTCGGTGATACTGCAGATCACCGGTAATCAGATCCTCTCTGTGTTACACCGATCGTTACAATATATATATATATATATATAATCATTTTTATTCAAAAAGTGTTTTAGTTTACAAACATATCAAGCATAAATGTATAAACTACAGCAGCATTCAAATATCTACCATAAAAAAAGACAGTGATGAGCAGCATATAAATAAGCATATCTAATATGAAACACAGAGCTATAAGATAAACTAAACTCCGATAGATAGTTTTAGCAATATCGCCCTCTTTCCAGCAAATATGCCATCTAAGTTCTCGCTAATCTAGCTCAGAAAAATAATATTTCGCAAGAATCATCACTTGGAAACAAAAAATGTTTTAATTAGATCTTATGGAGAAGTATTAACAACTGTTTAAATGCCATCTGTGTTGTTTTGTGTTCTGTTTTCCAAATGTAGCTAGTTCTAATCACACAAATTAGATGCTATTCAATACGGTGCCAAACACAGTAATATGCAAATATATGTAGGCAAAAATGTACACATAACCTTGTATAGACGGACATTTACTTTTTGGCTTGATGTGCGTATTTGAAGCACTTTGGACATACATTAAGTACACAGTATAAAATGTAAATGGAATGATATAAAGCAGGGGTAGCCTGTGTTTGAATCCTGTGTATTATGTTTTAGCAGGTGTTGTGTTTTTCCAAATGCATCCATCTATTCTGCTGTGTTGGTAGCACTTTCCTAATTGTTTTGGGCTCAGTGGGTAGCTAGGATGCTGAGCCCAAGTGTTATTCAAACACATATAAAGACCGAAATCAAAAAGTAAATTTAATTTAAATGGAATGTTATCACATACCCTACTGCTGCTGACTGCCTAGTACTTTTTTGATAGGAAATGCCCAAACTACATTTATGTATTTAGCACTCTGAGTCTGAACCAATAATTGAAAAGTCAAATACACTGCAATGTCTATCATATAACTAAACATGTTAATATATAAGACAGCAAAGCAAACCTACCTAAGGCTCCCTGCACACTGCAAATCCGTTTTCCGATTCCGATTCCGATTCCGTTTCCGATTCCGATTCCGATTCCGTTTCCGATTTTCCTTGAATACATTCAACAGAAAAACGGATCAAAAAACGCAGCATGCAGTTAAGATTAAAAATCTGAATCGGAATCGGATGTAAAAACAGATTAAAAATCTGAATCTGAATCTGATTTGCTTGCAGTGTGCAAGAGGCCAAATACTGAGTTAAAAGAGAATGAAATACATATGGTATATTTCCTTAGTGATTTGGCTATAAAAGACAAAGGGCTTACTATCTAACTGAATTATTGTTTGCTTGACTCATCCATTTGTGAGTGTTGCCTGCTTATCAATCTTACTAAAAGCAGAATGGTAAATCCTGGATAAACGTGTACAGTTTGTTATGCATCTATATGAACAGAAGTTTGTGCTTTATTCTGTACCATTCTATTCTGTGTATGCATACTGTGCGCCAGTGAGATTTCTGGGTTTCTGTAATTACAATCCCTTATACTTTACCTCTGTGTGAGAGTGTTATTGCTTTATCAATAGTTCTGTTTCAATGTCCCAATGTTTTCCTTAAATAGTTTAATTGTATTGGTTATTCCTTACAATAGGAGACTCAAAGAAAGCGCGACCTCATTTCTCAGCAGACAAATCCTTTTCTTCCTACTTACTATCACTAATATATGTATTTAAATTTTCTATGAATTAAATATAAATACAGCGACAAAATAAAACTTCCCAGTGTATATTTTCATATCTGAATCCAGCACATTAGATTCCTGTTTCTCTCCAATACTCCATTATATGAGCCTTAAGCAGTCCATGCCCAGACAGGTCCAGGTCACTAGCTATCTGCAGTCCCTTCTTTCTCCAGGCCTGGTGGCTATAGCTGAGTGAATCTACATAAATCAGGTCAATTTTTACATCTTGTTAATCAGTACTGCTGACTACTGGCTTCTGCTGAACATATGACACCTACAGGAATGACATGGTAGGCTGCACTTGGCTAGCTGAATAACACTACACTGCCAAAGTCACTGCCTGCAATCTTTCTATATCGCTGAAAGAGAGAGAGAGAGAGAGAGAGAGAGAGAGAGAGAGAGAGAGAGAGAGAGAGAGAGAGAGAGAGAGAGAGAGAGAGGGACAAACACACAAGAGTTATACTGATAAATAGACTGACTGTTTTTCCCAAGTGGAAGAAAAATGCATTATATAGCAGCCATCCTACCTATTAAAAGTGTGTACAACCTTCAAGATATTGGTGTTGATTCACTATGCACTGGTAATATTGGTGTGCGCAGGTCGCACACGGCAGTGTTACTGATACTATCGGCAGCTGTATAATGCCGATTATGCTATTAACGTGACCCGCGACACATGAATCACGCAAGCATTACTATGGTAACGCACATTAAAACGGATGTTATTATAGTAATTCTTGCTTTAATTATGTATAGCGGGTCATGCTAATAGTGTGACCCTGTGCTGCCGTGTGCTACCTGTGCATGCATAGTACATGCATCAACCACACTGTAGTGCATCAACTCTACTGACCTTTATTCAATTCACTTTTTCTTCTAAGCTTTCTCCTAGGTGATATTTTCACAATATATCAATAAAAAGCCTTGAACCCACCACAAAGCAAGAAAATAATTTGACTGTACTTTTTCAGCTACTTATTGGTAACTTTTCAGTTTCAGAGTGCTGAAAATGTATTTCCTAGGAATAAACATGGGCCATTGAGTGACCAAGCTCTGTTGCCAACCAGACACTGATTCTTAAGGTGGCTACACATCAAGCGGCTTGGTGGCCGATCGACCAACCAATTCAATTATTATCGAATCAGATGAAAATCAGTTCCACCAAGAGCGTGCCCAATTGACAATGCAACCAATTTCGGGCCACAATTGGTCGCATGTATCATTCGGACAGGCTGCACGATGTTAGGCCAACTTGCTCCATCGGGTGCGCAGTGGTAACAGCGTGCAATATCAGGATGAACGACGAACAAGACGGAAACCCCTTGCGGTGTCCCTCCCAATGTAAAATGTTCCCCCCGGTGCAGTATGTTGATCAAGTAAAGGTTTACATGAACCTGACCATCGTTTAATCGATATACAGATAGCCGCTTGCTTATAAACACTCAAGTTCCAAAAGTATCATGCATACCAAATTGTCATTCTGTACAAAATATACTGCACTGTTAATGTTATCACACATTTCTGTTCTTACAAGTTACATTATTGTATAAGCTGTTGTAAGTTGTTTAAAGCATTTTAAAAGCTTCGAAAAATATTTGTTTATACTGTATGTTAAAATCTAGAGCTGTCAGAACCTAAATTATGAATCCACACATATCAGTGTGTGTAATGTATGACTCGACTTACAAACAAATTAGACTTACAAACAACCTCATGAAACACAACCTTATTAGTAGAGTCTAATTAGATATGATGTGTTGATTCAATATAATTTCTGATCTATTAAACTGAATTAAATTTGGTTGATATGCCAAGCCATTTGATCCCTACCCAATATGAAATTCATCAAATAGTGATCAATTTCAACACAACACTGAATGCTCAGTCTTCTACTGACATCACAAAAAAAGGCCTTAAAGAGAATTTGTACTCTAAAATACTTACAATAAAAAGCATACCAGTCTATTCATTATGTTCTCCTGGGCCCCTCTGTGCTGTTTCTGCCACTCCCTGCTGCAAACCTGGCTTGTAATTGGCCTTTTTATGCAGTGTTTACAAACAAAAGACATAGCAAGTGATAGGCTGAGAGTAGCTCAGTGTGTGAGTCATACAGAGTGTGCAGGGGGGCTGGAGAGGGTGTGTATAGCTTCTATCCAATCACAAGCAGCACTGCACATTCCAGCCTGACTGCCTCAGCCCGCCAGAGCCGACAGATGAGAGAAGATTAGATCATATAACAGAGATAAAACAGCCACTGTGCAACTAGAAAAGTCTGCAGTTAGACAGAGCACATTAGAACAAGTATAAGACCTTATAGGATAGAAGAAATAAGGATGAAAATTTAGTTACAGAGTCTCTTTAAAGGTAACCTGACGTGAGAGGGATATGGAGGCTGACATATTTATTTCATTTTAAACAATACCAGTTTTCTGGCAGTCCTGTTGAGCCTCTGCATCTAATACTTTTAGCAAAGCATGCAGCAGATGAGATCATTCTGACACAAATCTGACAAGATGAGCTGCATGCTTGTTTCAGGTGTTTTGGTAAAACTGCCCTTCAGTTTATTATTAGGAGAGCTTAAAATGGCACCAAAGGGTTCTTAGTCCAGGAGGATGCCAGGTTGATGCACCTTTGGAAGGTATTTGAAGACAGTGCAGACAGGGTGACCAACTTTAAAATAATCTACAGAGTTTCTGCTTACTACACTCATTGATTACACAAGACCAATCAGACTGAACAACCTTCTGAAAACTAGTGGTTGAGATTCGAAGAATCAACATGTACAACTTAAGGCCGGTACAAACCCCAGGATTCCTTGGGGACATCGCAGGGCTTCCCTGGCATTTTCCCTTCAGTGATATTGGTCTGGATTGGTGAGGTGAAAGAGTACCTCCTTTGCTCCTCTATAAAAATAAGGGCTAAACTGGGAGTCGGTATAAAAAGGAGCTCAGTAATTAAAAAAAACAACAACAGTATGATAGTGAAGCAGTACAACAAAGAGCTCTATTATGAGGAAAAAGTATAATTGTGGGAGCTATAATAGGGGATTATGCTTTGGATAGGTATCAGGGCATTGTGAAAAGAGTACTCCAGGACACACTGCAGGAAATTGAATTAGCTGATCTATACAATCAATTGCTTAAAAATGAATACATTTGAAAAAAATTAAAACATTTAACAATATATGCCAGCCACTTTTAGATAACCTTTAGATAACTGTCACAGACTAAAGAGACATTTTACACTTTTATAACATTTATTGTAACTGTGTTTGTTCCACTGGTAGTAGATAATGCTTTATTCCATTCCCTCCTGTGATTTATGCCTGCATGCCTGGTTGCATAACCTTTTCTTTCCTTTGTTGTTCCCTGAAGTGCGTCTCTTTGGTAACTTGTAATAAGATCTGTATCTTAGCAATGGGGATCTTCTTGTACTGAACTGCCACATAGGCTCTGTAAAATTAAAATTAAGAGGCTGTAGGCACACTGTAAACCACCCAATATGTATGTGTGTTTAGCAGTGACGAACTAAGGGGGTGGCGGTAGGGGCTGGCTGCACTGGGTGTCACCATGGAAGGGGGTGATACCAGAGTTCTCCGTTGCATCCGCCTGTGTACCCAGCTGGAGCAATGCAGAGAATTGCGCAAGCTTAAGCCGTGCTGTGTTATCTTACCTGCTACTGCATGCCGGAGTCCACCGATGCGCCCTCCTGTCACTGCTCAGCTCTCACCCTAATGCTCAGCTATTTCCTAGTGCTACCTACCAGTATTTAAATGAGTTGGTTGTTTAGTTGATCAGTGCGTGTGTACGTACCGTATATACTCGCATATAAGCCGACCCGCATATAAGCCGACCCTCCAACTTTTCCCTGAAAAAACTGGGAAAAATGATTGACCCCCCATATAAGCCGGGGGTAGGAAATACTGGATTGGTGCAGCCCCCCAGTGTGTCCCAGTATAGCTAGTATAGTGCCCAGTATAGGTAGGTAGTGTCCAGTATAGCTAGTATAGTGCCCAGTATAGCTAGTAAAGTGCCCAGTATAGTGCCCAGTATAGCCAGTATAGCGCCCAGTATGGGTAGGTAGTGCCTCAGTTTAGCTAGTATAGTGCCCAGTTTAGCTAGTATAGTGCCCAGTTTAGCCAATATAGTGCCCAGTTTAGCCAGTATAGTGCCCAGTTTAGCCAGTATAGTGCCCAGTTTAGCTAGTATAGTGCCCAGTTTAGCCAGTATAGTGCCCAGTTTAGCTAGTTTAGTGCCCAGTTTAGCTAGTATAGTGCCCAGTTTAGCCAATATAGTGCCCAGTTTAGCCAGTATAGTGCCCAGTTTAGCCAGTATAGTGCCCAGTTTAGCTAGTATAGTGCCCAGTTTAGCCAGTATAGTGCCCAGTTTAGCTAGTTTAGTGCCCAGTTTAGCCAGTATAGTGCCCAGTTTAGCCAGTATAGTGCCCAGCATAGGTAGGTAGTACTCCCGGCTCCCCCCCCCCCCCTCCCCGCCGCTGCTATTACCTGCAGGCAGCGGCCGCTTCCTAATCCGCGTTCCTCTTCTTAAACTTTTCAGCGTGTATCACAGCAGCGCGCCCGGCGCTGCTGCTGTGATGATGCAGAGTGCAGGAAAGAGCGCGGCTCCCTATAACGGCGATCTGTATCGCCGTTACCAAGGGAACCGCTCTTTCCTGCCCCTGCATCGTCACAGCAGCAGCGCCTGGCGCGCTGCTGTGATACACGCTGAAAAGTTTAAGAAGAGGAATGCGGATTAGGAAGCGGCCGCTGCCTGCAGGTAATAGCAGCGGCGCCGCGGGGGGAGCGGGGAGAGCAGGGAGGGGGGGGAGCGGGGCGCGGAACACCCACCACCCACCACTAACCACTATACCACCAGGGAAGACTCGCATACAAGCCGACCCCCCAACTTTTGACCTCCTTTTTGGGGGTCAAAAATTCGGCTTGTATGCGAGTATATGCGGTACTTGTCGTGTAAACAACAAGTCGTGCGGCTAATCATGCTGTGCGGTTGGTTGTGCATTAAGTTACACGTGTGCACGAGTCTTTACACACATTGCACCATATTCATGTGCAAACAACTAATCAATGTAACAGGCCAAAAACCAGAACCCGGTCTAAGATGCAACGGACAAATGTTTGGTCAAAAAAATCCTTTTCTAAACATGTGTACGGATTGTGAACGTTCACCAATTGGAAAATTGGTCAGAAGGATTCATTGCCAAAAGGGTTGCCCATGGATCAGCTCATGTGTAGAGATGGTTAATGAGATGCAAATAATTTATGAACTTTTATGCAAATTCTATGTGTCCTGAAAGTCGGTCAATCAAATGCACTTTTTTATTTTGACTGGCTCAGTTCTATGCAATGAAATGTGTATGCAAGTTATTAGCATCTCATCGACTACCTCTACCTGCTGCATGCTGCTTGCACGTGTGTGACTAAAAGTACAAAAATCAAAAGATCAGCAAGATAGTCAGACAGCTGACATTTTAAAAGGCGATAAATACAGCAGCTTCCTTATTGCTTTCCCCTCAGGTTATCTGGTGAAGTACACTTTCTTTCTAATGACCATCTATAGCCAGATGGTCAGCATTACAGCCAGAGTGCTATATAATTATGTGGAAGGCCCTCAACATTTTATTGCAACAGTTATTCAGCAAAGATGTTGACTATCCAGTGCATAACCACATTATTAGCTGTCCTAGACATCCAGAGGAACTAGTAGTTGCATAGTTCTGTGGTACCCCCTACTGCAGGTGTCACTCTCGGCATCTGCCTGAGTTCATGTATGCCTAAGATATATGATGTAATTAGAACTCAGATCTAATATTGATATGTTAATAGAATAAGCAAATGATGCAGCATTTGAAATCAAATTATTTGTACAGAGAAAAAAGAGAGGCAATATAGAAAGGTAAATTAACATGTAAGCTATGTCAGCCTGATTAATGATCTTCAATGCTGCAGGGGACAGAACTGCAGGGATGCTTGAATTGACAACTGTGTAACAAAGATGGAGATGCAAGATGGAGAAGAGGATCTTGCCCGAGGACTGATCGTGTTACAATGTTAGAATTGATACAAAGTAGTATACAAGCACTCTCCAGATATTCAAAGCACGAACAAGGAATAAAACGACCAGCTGCTAAAGCTACCACATCCACTTGGGTACCGAACAATGTCAGAAAAACCTAGGGCTGGGTTCAAGGCAGTATTCCTGAAGTGGTTCTCTGTGCAGTCACCCAGTGCTCAAACAACAAAAAGCACATAAACAGTGACCATCACCATGATGTCATCAAAAACAAATATTCAGTAGGTTCAACCAAAACCACAACAGAAGTTTATTTTCCACATAAAACTGTTAAAAACTGTAAGCACGGTAGTCACATCGTAGACCCTTATGAACGGGACCCTTTTAATATAACAGGCATATCGTGTACATACAGTAAAGTAAACCAGTATTTCCCCTGTTTGAGGGTGTGTCTTTTGACACTCAGGAGGGAAGCGGGATCTAGAGTATATATGTTACGGCCAGAACCCGAAGTTTGGCCACTTCTAGTTCTGGCCGGCCACTTCGGGTTCTGGCCGGCCAATTCGCGAAGTGCCCGCTGCGCTGCGGCCAATGTTAGAAACGGATCGTTTACTCTGATATGAATGTATCTTCTGGCCACAGCGCAGCGGCCAAACGTATTAATTTGTTGCAATTTTAAGCCGGCGGCAATGTAACGATTCAAGCCGCCGGCTTTTACATCTGCCTCATCTCTCTCTCTCTCCTCTTATGGGCAGCCGGGCGGGGACACGCGTGTCCCTCCGGAGTCGTTCGTCGCGGCAGGGAAGCCTGCCGTTCTTGCAGAGCGGGTGCTGGCAGAAGCAATGTCTGCAGCCTCCCCGCTCTGCTGCCCCTGCTGCGACGAACGACTCCGGGGGGACTCGCGTGTCCCCGCCCCCCCCCCCCCGCCGGCTGCCCATAAGAGGAGAGAGAGAGAGATGAGGCAGATGAAAAAGCCGGCGGCTTGAATCGTTACATTGCCGCCGGCTTAAAATTGCAACAAATTAATACGTTTGGCCGCTGCGCTGCGGTCTGAAGATACATTCATATCAGAGTAAACGATCCGTTTCTAACATTGGCCGCAGCGCAGCGGGCACTTCGCGAATTGGCCGGCCAGAACCCGAAGTGGCTGGCCAGAACTAGAAGTGGCCAAACTTCGGGTTCTGGCCGTAACATATATATGCTTTGCATCATGTGCTGGACTTGTGCTATGATTCAGGACCAGCAGGTCCGAAACATATCAGTTACTTGGCTGTTTGGGTTGTATTTGATATAATAAAGTTGGATTGTTTTTGCTAGTGACATTGTGCGGAACTTCCACCTTCTTTGTGTACATACAGTACATACACAAATCATATGTAGTAATGTAGACAAATGCTCAGTCTCCAATTTACCGTCAATCACCCTTGCGAAAGGCGGAATGCCGAAACCGGTCGTGAATTTGGAGACTGTAGTCATATGCGTATGTATGTATTGTGTAGTGCATGTATCATAGTCTAGGGACAATTTAGGGGGAAGCCAATTAACTTATCTGTATGTTTTTGGGATATGGGAGGAAACCAGAGTGCCCAGAGGAAACCCACCAGACACAGGAAGAACATACAAACTTCTTGCAGATGTTGATGTAGCTGGAATTCGAACTGGGACCCAGCACTGCAAGGCAAGAGCGCTAACCACTACCCCACCATGCTGCTCATTGTTTGTGCACTGGGTGACTGCAGAGAGAACCACTTCTAGAATACTACAATGCCTGCATGTCTAAGCTGAGGTTATCACAGGCAAACGGAATAATACAAAAAATATACCTCGACACTAGCCTCAAGTCCTGTGCTATGCCTGTTAACGGTACAAATTTTACGGAACAATCTTATTTTTGATCAGATTATTCAGTTCGTATTGCATGAAAACAGAGCAAATGGGCCCAATAGATCTTGAACAATCACATTAAAGAAATGATCGTTCCACTTGGTGGATTTATTCATAGATATATTCATAACTGGTGGAGATATGATCACAAGTTGGATTCTTTAGTGGTGTAGATCAATTAAATATGATCTTTTCTTTCAATCTAAATGATCTTATCTAAAGTATGATCATCGCTAAAAATGTTACTGTTAATGTGCACCTTTACTCTAGCCTCCCTCTCTCAGGTGCCTAATACTAATTCCTCTCCTGAAAGCTTTAACCTCCTAATGACTGCATCACGCCGATGGGCGTGAATGCGGCGGCTCTCCCTGGATCACCTAACGCCAATTAGCGTCAAGTCCTGGGGCAGTGTTTTGCCTGTCTGGACTGTCTGGATTCAAAATAGATGCAGGTAGTGAACTTTTTTTTTTACATGTTTCACCTCGTAAATCCTTTAAAGGCCATTTTATTGCTAAGATGTGAAAATATCACCTAGGAGAAAACTTAGGAGAAAAAAAAATGAATTGGATCAGGCCCAATGTGTCTCAGGATACAAAATGGGCTCTATTCATAAAACATTTGCGATAAAAAAAATCTTGGAGGGAAAACACTGCATTGGTATTTTAGACTTTTGTGTGCTAATTCATAAAAAAGTTTACACTTGCGATAAAAGGTTGGGGAATACCCGACCTAAACTGGCAGTGCTGCTGAGTTAATACATTTTCTCTGTGCAGAGACAGAGTTACTATAAAGGAGGCAGCAAACTTCCCTTTAGATGTGCATTTTTTTTTAAACTGCCTCTCCTTGCCCTGAATCTTCTCTGAATCTGTCTATTAGTCTTTCTAAACAATCTATCTTAGAAGAACTTCAAGAAATGTTACAGATGCAGGCTTTCTGATGTGAAATTTATCTTAAAACAAATACCCAAGAGGTTAAAAAACACAGCCTGGGTATTCCGGAAAGCTTTTTTTGTACTGTTCTCACTGCTGCTGCCTGGGAGGTCTGTCCCCATTAGCTTGGCTGTTATCCACATGCTTATCTCCTTTTCTAAACAGCCGGTATTCTCCGTCCCAATTCCGCTTGCTCTAATCTTTATGAATTGACATGTAGTGACATGTGTTGAGATAATCACTGCATAAGGCGGTAATTTCCCGCACTGCTCAGGAATGTCAGCTTTTCATGCGGAAACAGCTTTTATGAATTGACACTTTGCTGAATGGTTGGTAAAGTCAGCTGTTTTGAGCATTACTGCATGCGGGAATGCTTTATGAATAGAGGCCAATGTGTGAAATTTGGAGTTTCCTATCACCCTAATCCAAACATCCCAAGCTCAGCTAGAAGGGTGAGAAGTAGTGAGACCACAGACATTTACAAACTCATTCAAAGTCCATGTTACCAAGGTGTTGCTCTTCACTCTAGCAGCCAAAAAATGACTAAAATAAGTTGTATACTGCTGCTGACATAAGTAACAAATAAAACATATGGGGTTTCCTGTGGTAGCCTACCACATTCCGGGTCCTTTTGGGAAGACCCAGTACAATGGAATGGCATGTACACTGTAAAAATGGTCATGTAATTGGCTTTTGCAATCAGTATATTGTTGCAAAGGAGTGGAGCAAAGCATCATACACACTCTACATAACTGTGTCATGAAACAATCTTTAGCCATTGTTTCAGGGTACAGTTTCAGAACATGCGCTGCACAGATGTACTGCTCGGTCCGCAGGGGCGTATCTTGGTAATATAGAGCCTATGGCATACACTGAAATTCATTAACTTCACCTTTATAGCTGCTTTTGTTTAAAGAGAATCTGTATTGTTAAAATCGCACAAAAGTAAACATACCAGTGTGTTAGGGGACATCTCCTATTCCCCTCTGTCACAATTTCACCGCTCCCCGCCGCATTAAAAGTGGTTAAAAACAGTTTTAAAAAGTTTGTTTATAAACAAACAAAATGGCCACCAAAACAGGAAGTAGGTTGATGTACAGCATGTCCACACATAGAAAATACATCCATACACAAGCAGGCTGTATACAGCCTTCCTTTTGAATCTCAAGAGATCATTTGTGTGTTTCTTTCCCCCCTGAGGGGGGAGTTCATAGCAGAACCACAACACTGAAGAACTTGGCAGCCTTCCAGACACAGGCTGACAAGTCTGACAAGAGAGAGATAAGTTGATTTATTACAGAGATGGTGCTAGTAGAACGTGCTGCAGTAAGCCAGAACACATTAGAATAGCTTTTGGAACTTGTAGGATGATAAAAAACAGGATGCAATTTTTGTTACGGAGTCTCTTTAAATGAAGATCAAATATCTGGATGTTGAAAAATGCCAGTGGGGTGTAATTACTTTTTCACAGGACTGTAGCAATACTTATTTATTGGGGCTCAGAGGCCTTATAATCACTGTAGAGTTGTTATGCACCTAGATAAACATTAACATGTATAACTGCTATGCTCCAGGCTATGTGCAGAATGAAAATACAGCTATAGTTTCCCCTTTAGTAACATATTATTAAAACTCTTATATAAAAACTCTTATATAAAAACTAACAGCATTTCTTTTAAAGATAATGAGATTAGGGGGAAAGATTTGGTACTGAGACAAATCCATCACAATAATGACATGATTAGATTCAAACCTAGTGGAGTAGCCCAGGATGGGGTGTACCACCAGGAGCAATGTAATGAATGTAATATATATGATAAGCTTGATTACCTTTTAAAAAACATTGAAGGTTTTTCTCTAATGAATCTACTTTTAAAGTAGCCATACATCCAGCGATTCCGATTCAATCAACAAAGTGATCGACTTTATTAAGCGATCGACTTCAGTGTGGTTGATCAAAAGTCCATTAACTAGTGGCCCACACACTACAAGCGATTAGTATGCAATTCACCTTCACTTATCGATCTGACGATGTTGTGACTCTATTCTCTGAATGCAAAAAATGATTCAGAGTCAATCAAATGACATGTGAGCAGTAGCCAATTCCTGTGCGATTGGCCGATATCTTGCGTCCTTCTTGATCGACTTAGCTGGTCAATTCAACATGAAAAAAGCCACTTTTCATTGATTGGGCCTACTGGAACACACTCAGTTCTCTCTCGATTCTATAAAATTATCAAATAGTAGATCAAACCGCCAGATCGCTAGCTGTATGGCCATCTTTACCATGTTAAATTAATGCTATTCATTCCATTTTAAAAGGTTAAACTAGTCAACTGAACATAAAGGAATCTAAAGTGATCTGCACTTTATAATAGTGGATAAGAATTGAAAACATGCAAAGAAAATAAAAGGTCCTGACTCCTGAGCCATATTTCAGCCAAGAGAGACATATGAATTCTGCATTCAGTTGAGTTTGCACTACAGAACGACTCGAGGAGAGAGATGTTCCCTGTTACATTACCAGTCAGCAATTAAATAGTCAGGGCTTAGTACAGCGCCTGCAATGCAGTATTTCAGCTCACTTGGACTCCGCAGTGAAATCTTGCATATGGTGAATGCAGCAAGTGGAAAACAAAGAAAGGGGCTGTTAATAAATGGAAGTTATTTACTCACCCTGGGCAAACGCAGTGCATATATTAAGTCCAGAGACAATTACCGGCTCTGCCCAGAAAAAGTCCGCTCAGCAGTTGTGAGGCTGTTTCCAGCAGAATACCTGCAGCTAACCTCCAGCTGTAACTTGACTCATGTTTCTTCAAGTATGTGTTAGGCGGTAAGGGAACTGCAAACTTCAGCAAAGTCTGACACATGTAAGAAGTTAATAGTGCTTTCTAGGACTGCTGGCATTTGTAGTTACTCTATGGCCAAAGGGATGGAACTTCCCTACCTTTCATACTAAAACTCGCTTAATGCTCAACTAAACAAAACTGAACAAGGGAAATTCTCAAAATAATCCTTATCTAATACCCCACATACAGGAATAAACTACAATGTACACTAACAGTATCAAACATCCCCACACCTGTAGCAAACTAAGGTGATGTCTCCAGTGCACTACAGTGGAATCCCTTTATAGTAAACTCCAAGGGACCAGAAAAAGTAGTTTACTATATTAGAAGTTTACTATATCAGAACTGGTCATCATACATTGTATATTTATAGAGACACATTTGCTGGGACCTGAGGACTGAGTTTACTATATCCAGAGGTTTACTATATCAAAGTTGACTATAATGGAAGTCTACTGTATTTCAATGACGTTCTTATGGTCACCCCTGACCCCATCGCACTGTCTAATACATTGCATGAATCTACTGCAGCCAAATCTTCAGCTCTCCACAAGCATGTCCCACCCTAATGAGTGAATAGCAGTAGGTTCCTAGTGCAAATCTGGGCAAGGAGTTTCTATGTTCTCCCCCTGATTGTGTTGGTTTTCTCCAGGCACTCCGGTTTCCCACCACATTCCAAAACTATACAGATAAGTTAATTGGCTTCTCCCTAGAAAATTGGCCTTGACTGTGAAAGGAAAATATGACTATGGTAGGGATTAGGGATTCGATTGTGAGCCCCTCTGAGGGACAGCCAGTGACAAGACCATATGGTGTGTAAAACGCTGTGGAGTGCTATAGTAATAGTGAGTTAAAAAAATAAAAAAGTTATTAGTTGCCACTTGCTTGTGCACATACACAGCTCAGTTGTGCAAGTTTTAATTATGTTCCTGGATGAAGCTTGACAGAGGAAAATGTTGCATGATGATCATTCCAGGCATTCCAAATTTCTACTAAGAAGAGCTGTATTTTATGAATATGATCAAAGTATGAAACTTTGATCAGTTGGATATATGCACTGCTCTTGATGAACCATCATGAGGTGATACAGGGTCTTAGTTCCCTATAAATCAGTACATCCAGGCTGAACACAAAGTCTGAGGTGTTCAGGTCTGAATTCCCTATCCTTAGTGGTGCTGGATGAGACTGGAGCTGCTTTGCTGTCGAGCGCTGACATATAATAGAATGCAGTAAATGATTCAGGATACCCACTTTTATGGTCATTTTACTGGTTTCAGCAGCTGAAACACTTCCTATATCTATATATTGCTGTATGTAGCCCCACCCCCAAGTGGTATAGGACACCGGATAAATTAGCTTTAATGTATCAGGGAATTAGTGATAGATGCTGGAGAGGGTGTGGGGCAAATGGTACATTGGTGCATTTTGTGTGGGAGTGCTCGGTTATTACAGAGTATTGGAAGGGTGTGTTGGAATGTATTGGAATGCTGTGGAAGTGTTGTTGAGTGGAACATGTGCATCTCTTAGTAGGTACAAGAAATATTTGGTACCTCAATTATTGATTGCAGCTAAGAGTTTGATTCCGGTTAAATGGAGAAGCCAGAGTTCCCCTTCCCTTAAAGATTAGGTTGGAAGAGTTAATATGGTGAAGGGGTGGGAGAATCAAATTGCATTACAGCAAGATAAGTTAGAAGGGTTTAATGATAAGTGGGAGAAATGGAGTAAATTTCAGGGCACAAAAAAATATGGGGATATGATGGAGATGTAAGAGGAGGAGCTCTCTGAGGGGTGTAAGGAGGATTATGGGAGAGAAGGGAATTGATATGATGAAATTGTTTATAATGAGATATGGACATGATAAGGAATCTGTCTGTGGATACGGGAGGAGGATGGGAATAGGGAATAGGTTTTTGTTTTATTCTTTTTCTTTTTTGTAAAAAAAAAAAAAAAAAAGATGGATGTAAATATGTAACAAGTGAGTGGATTGTAATTTTCTTTTTCATTGAAAAAATAAATTATATGAAAAACGTATGTAGTCCCACCCTCCAAATGATGCTTAGCCTAGGCTGTTTAGCTGCCTGAGGCAGTAATGTACCACATCACTCTCTCAACTGGTGATAAACCTTGCTGCTGATTATTAGCACGTCCCTCTTCAAATGTTGGTTAACTGTGGCAAATATAGAAAGAGGGCATATGATTGTAGGTTGTAGATGACTATATAATATACTTATTTTTTCAGAGGCCATACAGTATAATGCTTTGCATCAAATAATGAGTAAAAGACCCTTCAAGGTGCCAATAAATATGAAGTTTGCTGGAGAAGTCACATACAAATAACTGACATAGATATCATACTTCATTAGTTCAATGTTTTGTATCTACTAGAGATCAGGGCATATATTGTTTAGCTGTGTTTATGGTTTAAGTTCAAAACCATTTCATCGAAGAATAAACAAATTTTTAGACGGTTGTTTAAAGAATGTTTACCCACAGAAGGGTTTCAAAGTATAGTGAAAGGAATATGATTCGAGGTGATAAGAAGCTGAAAACATGCAGCAGTATTTATCGGCAAATTCAATTGCTGGTTTCACTGGAGTGATGTCCAAGTGTAAAGAACATAACTTAGACGAATGATAGCTTTCCAAGTGAGCGCAATGCCAAGTGATGTGAAGAGAGGTATTTGTGTGATGTGGAGCTGCTCCCCCTAAGATGTGAACGCACCCATCGCTGTCACCTAACATCCTTTGTTAGAAGAACAATTATGCCCACCACTCCCCAGACTCAGTGCTGCAAGCCAGACTCTGCAAGCACCTTTGCTCCCATTGATCTGTGCTGCGTGAAGAGTCACTGTGACCACAGCTGATGCTGTCCTCTTCACCTTCTAATGCTGGAGCTCCAGCAAAAGCATCTTTGAAGCTCCCACCAGGGCCCCCCCATTAGTATAGGTGGACCAATGAGAATCATCTTGAGAATCCCTCCCCCCACCAACGTGGAGCAAGTTAATTTGGTACATTTGTCTTAGGTAATTTGAGAGTTTTATACCTGATTAAATACTTGTTTTTATTTTCAAGACCTAATGAGATGACTAGAATCTTCCCATCAGTTTACAAAATGTTGGAAAAGATAACTTTGAATTTGTCAAGATTTAATTTCAGGCCAGAGATTTGGATGAATTGGTCTCTTCATTTGAGTGAGTGTGTGTGGTTTAAAATAGCAAATCACCAACTCTACTCAGTTAAGAGATTCAGCAGCTACAACTCTGGGCAGTTTGGGATAATGTCATTGGCTCACTGGGCACTTTTTGAAATCATTCCTACTCCACTCAGCCACGAGAACTTTTGGTTAGATGGGTGGATGACAGGCTGTCTATTATGCTGAATAAGAAGTCAACTGTGACCTGTGCACACATTTACAATTTCTTGTGGCTGTAGGAAGCAAGAAATTAGCAAAATGCTTTCATGTAAACACTGAGGGACCACTATGGTGGCGGCGACTGAAGATCCATATAATTCACATGGTAGCTGACAACAACACTGAAGTAAAGTAAATGTGTCTCCAAATGATGTATGTACCTGTCGAATTGTACATCTAGCTGTCCAGAACCTCTCTCCAGTCTTTCTTCAGAGACTAGAAAGTTAACAGAAACCATTCTCAAGATCTCCTGGTCAGCAAGATATCTCAGTGACCAACAGAGAGGTATCCTATTTCACAGGAGGAGGACTATAGTTGGGAAGACAATGGCCTCAATTCACTAAGCTTATCTCCTGTCTTTAAAAACGTTTCTAGAGTTATCACCATGGTGATAAGGCATCTTCCATTCAGGAAACATTTTACCTCAGGCAAACCTAAACTTAACTCTTCTGTCTTTAAGTTACCTCTTCAATCCTTAAAATAACTCCAGAATTCTAACAGGCTGTTAATTAACTGCGTGTAAAAATAACTACAGAGGCGGTAACTTAACTACAGAGAAGGTAACTTAACCCTCCTGGCGGTTTGTCAAAATCCGCCAGGGGGCAGCAAATACGTTTTTTTTTTTAATTTTTTTTTTTTTTCATGTAGCGAGACAAGGTCTCGCTACATGATAGCCGCTGCTCAGCGGCATCCCCCCAGCCCCTCAAATCGCCGCCGGCGATCGGAGATCAGGAGATCCCGTTCAAAGAACGGGATCTCCTGGAGGGCTTCCCCCGTCGCCATGGCGACGGGGCGGGATGAGGTCACCGACGTCATCGACGTCCGACGTCATGACATCAAAGGGGACTCCGATCCACCCCATGGCGCTGCCTGGCACTGATTGGCCAGGCAGCGCACGGGGTCTGGGGGGGGGGGGCGGCTGTGGCGACGCGTATAGCGGCGGATCGGCGGGTAGCGGCGGCGATCGGGCACTGCACGCAGCTAGCAAAGTGCTAGCTGCATGCAGCAAAAAAAAAATTATGCAAATCGGCCCAGCGGGGCCTGAGCGGTGCCTCCCGGCGGCATAGCCCGTGCTCAGCGCGGGCTTACCGCCAGGGAGGTTAAGGAATGAAGTGATAAGATAACTCTCTCACTGTGTGGAGGTAAGTTTTCTCTTGCCTTATTATCTCCAGCATGATCTTAGTGAATTGAGGCCAATGAATAAAAAATGTAGGAGCAATGCATGGCTTTGGCTCTAGTAAGACTCAATAAGGCAACACTTTCTATAAAGCATAAGTCTGAACTGCCAAAAATATTAGCGGCACTTACAATTAAAACATCCCAACGTAAAAACACGCCTATTTTCATTTACAGCCAGTTGTGTGTGTTAATAAATAGCATAGTGTGTTGACCAGCTCAGTTCAGAACAAATCATGAGCATATTCGCTGTCATCTTTCAACACGTATTAGACTTAAAAGGCTGCTCACGCGATGACTTACCCTTGTAGCGGTCAGCTTCCTTTATGTTGAAGAGTTGAGTTTTGACCACAAGCAGGTATCAGACACAGGTGACCTAGAAAGACCAGAAAGATAGAGATTATTTAAATCGCTCCTCTTTATAGTGGAGGCATGGATAACATTCATTGTCATGCTATCAATATACATTGGAATAAATGGCAATAATTCAATGATATCAATGGTTTCAGTCCATAAAACTGATATTGATTTACATGCCCTTTTATATGGTTTTAATAGACTTGTGATGATTTGTAAAGCCTCTGAATCTTCCTTTTTCTAGGGGATAAGTATTGCTTGTGAGGAGGCATCTGTCAAGTGAAGAGAAAAAGCCCGGTACACAGGGCCGGCGCTACCATAGAGGCAAAGGAGGCAGCTGCCCCAGGGCCCCAGAGCTTGTAGGGGCCCCCAGTAGCTACAAGAGGAAAAAAAATTTCAAATCGACCTTATAGTTTTTGAGAAAATCGATTTTAAAGTTTCAAAGGAAAAAAAGTACACGTTTAAAAACCAGCCGACTTTAATGGTTAATAGCAAATCCACCTTAAATTCTAGAAACCCTAAATTTGCAGGATATTTTAAGGAGATCATTGGGAATAAGAGGAAAAAACAATTTTTCAAAAAGACATTATAGTTTTTGAGAAAATCGATTTTAAAGTTTCGGAGGAATAAAGTATACTTTTAAATGCGGTAAATGTCACTTTTAGTACCTAACGGTAGTGTAATTTTACATGTATCAAAAGAAAGATCAATACATTTCCTGACGGGGTTTCCAGGGGGTCCATACGCAGCCGCAGTGCTTTGGCCAGGGATCGCTATATAGTGTTGGGCGAACAGTGTTCGCCACTGTTCGGGTTCTGCAGAACATCACCCTGTTCGGGTGATGTTCGAGTTCGGCCGAACACCTGATGGTGTTCGGCCAAACTGTTCGGCCATATGGCCGAACTAGGAGCGCATGGCCGAACGTTCCCCGAACGTTCGGCTAGCGC
This sequence comes from Hyperolius riggenbachi, assembly GCF_040937935.1. Taxonomy (NCBI): domain Eukaryota; kingdom Metazoa; phylum Chordata; class Amphibia; order Anura; family Hyperoliidae; genus Hyperolius; species Hyperolius riggenbachi. The sequence continues at coordinate 215,208,602 of NC_090652.1, forward strand.
TGTGATTGGCCGAACGGGTCACGTGTAGTGTTGGGCGAACATCTAGATGTTAGGGCCGAACATGGCCGCGATGTTCGGGTGTTCGAGCCAAACTCCGAACATAATGGAAGTCAATGGGGACCCGAACTTTTGTGCTTTGTAAAGCCTCCTTACATGCTACATACTCCAAATGTACAGGGTATGTGCACCTTGGGAGTGGGTACAAGAGGAAAAAATAAATTAGCAAAAAGAGCTTATAGTTTTTAAGAAAATCGATTTTAAAGTTTCAAAGGGAAAACTGTCTTTTAAATGCGGGAAATGGCTGTTTTCTTTGCACAGGTAACATGCTTTTTGTCGGCATGCAGTCATAAATGTAATACATATAAGAGGTTCCAGGAAAAGGGACCGGTAACGCTAACCCAGCAGCAGCACACGTGATGGAACAGGAGGAGGGTGGCGCAGGAGGAGAAGGCCACGCTTTGAGACACAACAACCCAGGCCTTGCATGAGGAGAAGAAGCGTGCGGATAGCAATTTGCATTTTGTTGCCATGCAGTCATAAATGTAATACAGATGAGAGGTTCAATAAACAGGGACCGGAAACGCTAACCCATCACAGATGTTCATTGTTCATGTTACTTGGTTGGGGTCCGGGAGTGTTGCGTAGTCGTTTCCAATCCAGGATTGATTCATTTTAATTTGAGTCAGACGGTCTGCATTTTCTGTGGAGAGGCGGATACGCCGCCGATCTGTGACGATGCCTCCGGCAGCACTGAAACAGCGTTCCGACATAACGCTGGCTGCCGGGCAAGCCAGCACCTCTATTGCGTACATTGCCAGTTTGTGCCAGGTGTCTAGCTTCGATACCCAATAGTTGAAGGGTGCAGATGGATTGTTCAACACAGCTATGCCATCTGACATGTAGTCCTTGACCATCTTCTCCAGGCGATCGGTGTTGGAGGTGGATCTGCACGCTTGCTGTTCTGTGTGCTGCTGCATGGGTGTCAGAAAATGTTCCCACTCCAAGGACACTGCCGATACCATTCCCTTTTGGGCACTAGCTGCGGCTTGTGTTGTTTGCTGCCCTCCTGGTCGTCCTGCCCTCCCTTGTCAGTCTGTCGGCGTACAACTGGCTAGAGGAGGGGGAGGATGTCAATCTCCTCTCTAAAGTCTCCACAAGGGCCTGCTGGTATTCTTCCATTTTGACCTGTCTGGCTCTTTCTTAAAGCAGTTTTGGAACATTGTGTTTGTACCGTGGATCCAGAAGGGTATAAACCCAGTAATTGGTGTTGTCCAGAATGCGCACAATGCATGGGTCGCGTTCAATGCAGTCCTAGGCCGAAGAGGTCATAGCCTAGGGTCACAAAACCTGTTTATTTGGGCAATTTCAATGGTGGCGAGTCTGACGTACATAAATCGCAGCAATGGCCGTTAGCAACGTCTGAATCTCACGAAATGTCTCATGCAGGTAGAAGACATATTGTTAGACTTGGGCTCCAAAGATGGGTTCCCTATATCTCTGCAAACCAGAGTTACAGGGCTCCAAATTTGGTAAAATCCCCCATAGGCTTTCATTGGGCCTCCTAGTTACAGTTCCAAAATCTCACATCTTTTCAAAGGGCAATTACTCAGCAGTGGCAAATTTTCTAGCATTGTAGGGACCCTTAGGGGGAACATGACTGGTGAGTTTCGGGCCCCTAGGCCGAAGAGGTCATAGCCTAGGGTCACAAAAACCTGTTTATTTGGGCTATTTCAATGGTAGTGATGGTGACGTACATAAATCTCAGCCATGGCCGTTAGCAACGTCTGAATTTCACGAAATGTCTCATGCAGGTAGAAGACATATTGTTAGACTTGGATTCCAAAGATGGGGTCCCTACATCTCTGCAAACCAGAGTTACAGGGGTCCAAAATTGGTAAAATCCCCTATAGGCTTTCATTGCCTCCCTATTTCACTTTCCAAAATCTCACATCTTTTCAAAGGGCAATGGCTCAGCAGTACCAAATTATCTAGCATTGTAGGGACCCTTAGGGGGAACATGACTGGTGAGTTTCGGGCCCCTAGGCCGAAGAGGTCATAGCCTAGGGTCACAAAAACCTGTTTATTTGGGCTATTTCAATGGTAGTGATGGTGACGTACATAAGTCTCAGCCATGCCCGTTAGCAACGTCTGAATTTCACGAAATGTCTCATGCAGGTAGAAGACATATTGTTAGACTTGGATTCCAAAGATGGGGTCCCTACATCTCTGCAAACCAGAGTTACAGGGCTCCAAAATTGGTAAAATCCCCCATAGGCTTTCATTGGGCCTACTATTTACCGTTCCAAAATCTCACACCATTTCAAAGGGCAATGGCTCAGCAGTGGCAAAACTCACCAATCATGATCCCCCTAAGAGTCCCTACAATGCTAGAAAATTTGGTACTGCTGAGCCATTGCCCTTTGAAAAGATGTGAGATTTTGGAAAGTAAAATAGGGAGGCAATGAAAGCCTATGGGGGATTTTACCAATTTTGGACCCCTGTAACTCTGGTTTGCAGAGATGTAGGGACCCCATCTTTGGAATCCAAGTCTAACAATATGTCTTCTACCTGCATGAGATAATTCGTGAAATTCAGACGTTGCTAACGGCCATGGCTGAGATTTATGTACGTCACCATAACTACCATTGAAATAGCCCAAATAAACAGGTTTTTGTGACCCTAGGTTATGACCTCTACGGCCTAGGGGCCCGAAACTCACCAGTCATGTTCCCCCTAAGGGTCCCTACAATGCTAGAAAATTTGCCACTGCTGAGCAATTGCCCTTTGAAAAGATGTGAGATTTTGGAAAGTGAAATAGGGAAGGAATGAAAGCCTATGGGGGATTTTACCAATTTTGGAGCCCTGTAACTCTGGTTTGCAGAGATGTAGGGACCCCATCTTTGGAATCCAAGTCTAACAATATGTCTTCTACCTGCATGAGACATTTCGTGAGATTCAGACGTTGCTAACGGCCATGGCTGAGATTTATGTACGTCACCATCACTACCATTGAAATAGCCCAAATAAACAGGTTTTTGTGACCCTAGGCTATGACCTCTTCGGCATAGGGGCCCGAAACTCACCAGTCATGTTCCCCCTAAGGGTCCCTACAATGCTAGAAAATTTGCCACTGCTGAGCAATTGCCCTTTGAAAAGATGTGAGATTTTGGAAAGTGAAATAGGGAGTCAATGAAAGCCTATGGGGGATTTTGCCAATTTTGGACCCCTGTAACTCTGGTTTGCAGAGATGTAGGGACCCCATCTTTGGAATCCAAGTCTAACAATATGTCTTCTACCTGCATGAGACATTTCGTGAGATTCAGACGTTGCTAACGGCCATGGCTGAGATTTATGTACGTCACCATCACTACCATTGAAATAGCCCAAATAAACAGGTTTTTGTGACCCTAGGCTATGACCTCTTCAGCCTAGGGGCCCGAAACTCACCAGTCATGTTCCCCCTAAGGGTCCCTACAATGCTAGAAAATTTGCCACTGCTGAGTAATTGCCCTTTGAAAAGATGTGAGATTTTGGAACTGTAACTAGGAGGCCCAATGAAAGCCTATGGGGGATTTTACCAATTTTGGACCCCTGTAACTCTGGTTTGCAGAGATGTAGGGACCCCATCTTTGGAATCCAAGTCTAACAATATGTCTTCTACCTGCATGAGACATTTCGTGAGATTCAGACGTTGCTAACGGCCATTGCTGCGATTTATGTACGTCAGACTCGCCACCATTGAAATTGCCCAAATAAACAGGTTTTGTGACCCTAGGCTATGACCTCTTCGGCCTAGGACTGCATTGAACGCGACCCATGCATTGTGCGCATTCTGGACAACACCAATTACTGGGTTTATACTCTTCTGGATCCACGGTACAAACACAATGTTCCAAAACTGCTTTAAGAAAGAGCCAGACAGGTCAAAATGGAAGAATACCAGCAGGCCCTTGTGGAGACTTTAGAGAGGAGATTGACATCCTCCCCCTCCTCTAGCCAGTTGTACGCCGACAGACTGACTTCCGCAAACCCAGGACGACCAGGAGGGCAGCAAACAACACAAGCCGCAGCTAGTGCCCAAAAGGGAATGGTATCGGCAGTGTCCTTGGAGTGGGAAAATTTTCTGACACCCATGCAGCAGCACACAGAACAGCAAGCGTGCAGATCCACCTCCAACACCGATCGCCTGGAGAAGATGGTCAAGGACTACATGTCAGATGGCGTAGCTGTACTGAACAATCCATCTGCACCCTTCAACTATTGGGTATCGAAGCTAGACACCTGGCACAAACTGGCAATGTACGCAATAGAGGTGCTGGCTTGCCCGGCAGCCAGCGTTATGTCGGAACGCTGTTTCAGTGCTGCCGGAGGCATCGTCACAGATCGGCGGCGTATCCGCCTCTCCACAGAAAATGCAGACCGTCTGACTCAAATTAAAATGAATCAATCCTGGATTGGAAACGACTACGCAACACTCCCGGACCCCAACCAAGTAACATGAACAATGAACATCTGTGATGGGTTAGCGTTTCCGGTCCCTGTCTATTGAACCTCTCATCTGTATTACATTTATGACTGCATGGCGACAAAATGCAAATTGCTATCCGCACGCTTCTTCTCCTCATGCAAGGCCTGGGTTGTTGTGTCTCAAAGCGTGGCCTTCTCCTCCTGCGCCACCCTCCTCCTGTTCCATCACGTGTGCTGCTGCTGGGTTAGCGTTACCGGTCCCTTTTCCTGGAACCTCTTATATGTATTACATTTATGACTGCATGCCGACAAAAAGCATGTTACCTGTGCAAAGAAAACAGACATTTCCCGCATTTAAAAGACAGTTTTCCCTTTGAAACTTTAAAATCGATTTTCTCAAAAACTATAAGCTCTTTTTGCTAAATTTTTTTTCCTCTTGTACCCACTCCCAAGGTGCACATACCCTGTAAATTTGGGGTATGTAGCATGTAAGGAGGCTTTACAAAGCACAAAGTTCGGGTCCCCATTGACTTCCATTATGTTCGGAGTTCGGCTCGAACACCCGAACATCGCGGCCATGTTCGGCCTGTTCGGCCCGAACCCGAACATCTAGATGTTCGCCCAACACTATCGCTATACAGCCGCAATATGGCTGTATGAAGATCCCTGGCATTTTTTTCCTATTTTCCCAAAAAAAATTTTATGTTGAGTGTGGGAATTTTTTTTTTTTAATTATGTGGGGTCCCCCCTCCTGAAACTTTTTAACCCATTGTCCCCCATGCAGGCTGGGGTAGCCAGAATGTGGAGCTCGGACCGATTGGGGCTTCAAACCCTGACTATACCAGCTGCAAAAAAGGTCACTTAATGCCAATTTTTGCTCCGGGGTATCTGTTGGGGGGGGGGCCCAGGTTTATTTTGCCCTGGGGCCCCATTGTTGCTTAAACCGGCCCTGCCAGTACACATATCCAATTTTGATTTGTCAATGATTGGCAAATTGTACATCTTCCATGAGGGTCAACAGATTATGATTACTATGAACAGTTTGTGTGTGTAGGCATTCATACTACCTGGAAAAGGTAAAATCAGCCTATTATTGGCCAATGAAAATTAGATGTGTGTACGCGCCAAATATACGCTTGATCATAGATCAAAACAGGTGATCCAAGACTGTTGAGAGGCAAATAAACAATGTCAGAGTACAGTTGAATTCAGCGACAGTTCACAGATTGGATTATTGGCAGAAGGGTGAAAATGAGGACATACGCAGAAGTGTGTTATAAGCCACATAACAATAGTTTGAATGGAGCAATCGTTTGTTATCATCAAATACAAAAGACTGATTATCATCTGAACCCATCCGGCAGAACAGATCAATCTACATGGAAGATAAAGGATGTCTTTATTTATGGTTTATTGTTATTATTAGTTTGCTACCTAAAAAATGCCTAGGTTATTATTTGAAATCAAAAGACCAATAATACAAACAGTCCTATGACAGTCCTAGACCCTATCAACCTTTGAGACCCTTAAACTTAGTTTAAACATTAAAAACCCTATACCCTTTTAGCTAGCATCTTTTATGAACATCACAACTAAGGAAGAATAATACTTTCCGCGGCCCTTAAAAAAAACCAAGTCCTTCATTATATTACATTTATTAGATACAAAAAGCACAGATACTCCAAAAATTCTAAAAAGATTCTTAGAATCCTTAGCAGGTCTTAATAATATATACTGTATGTAATGAGCATATCTTACTTAAAATAGGTACAGAGGTCCAATCAATCCAAAATCAGCCAGTAATCAAACATTTACAATGTGAAATCAGTTGAGCAGTATGTATATGCAGAAACTGATAGAACAACCAAATGGCCTGCATGTAAAAGTAGCTGCCTCTGATAAGATCAATTTAACGCTGAAAACAATGCTAATAAGTTGCTGAGACAAACACTGAGCTGGTGAAAAGAAAATGGCGAACTACCTGGACCCTGCCTCTCTGTCACCCCAAGTGTTCCTGGAGAAAAGGATTTTCCTCACATTCCATATACCATGGTTGTTATATAACAACCTGATATTGAAAGTACATCTCTTTCCTAATATCTATTTATTCATATTTCTTGATATACTACACTGTATTGGCGCATCAGGTTGTCTCTTTGTTTCTTCTCTTTTTTTTTAGAAACATAGCCTGCTGACTACTTCCCATCTTCTGAAGGGTGGTTAGTGACATGACTATGGACTCTGTAGATTTAAATACACAATAATAATCTAAACCTTTGTGAATTTGGTACTGATGTACAGTATACAAACTGGGCCAGCTCACAGCAATATAGTCTGACCAGGTATATTTCTGCTAATGAGCCCTTCCTCTATAGGATACAGATACTGTACACTGGAAATAATTCTACATTATTTCTCCATGTCTATTCTTCTAGTTGTCCCTATTAAAGGACACCTGAAGTGAGAGGGATATGGAGGCTGCCATATTTATTTCCTTTCAAACAATGCAAATTGCCTGGATATCCTGCTGATCTCCCGCCTCTTATACTTTTAGCCATAGACCCTGAACCAGCATGTAGATCAGATGTTTGACTGAAGTCTGTCTAGATTTCGTCAAACTTGCATGCTTGTGTCAGGTGGGTGATTCAGACACTACTGATGCATGGAAGATCAGCAGGGCAGCCAGGCAACTGGTATTGTCTAAAAGGAAATAAAGATGGCAGCCTCCATATTGTTCTCACTTCAAATGCCCTTTAAAGCTGATCTGCACCAATTTCAGATTTCCTAGTAAAAAGGCTTCCAATACGAAGCAGGTGGTTTTGGCGCACGGCGCCCCATAGCAGTAATAATATACTGTGCAGGACGTGTAAGGTAACTCTGGGTTTTACATCTCGCTCCGAGTTGCAACGACTCAGAGGGGGGAATAGTATTTTAAGCCGCCGGAGATTTGAGGGTGAGTCGTCATTTGGCTCACCCTGTGCCCAGCTCACCGGCGCCGTTCATATATGTACGCTTCCAATAAGCTTTGTTTTCTGGTTGTATTTCTGCTTCCAGTCCACATATGTAACGCCACCTTTGTACTGTTTTAGAATGGTTGACACAATGGGAATCTTTGTCCCTTTATCTCAGTGGGAAAAGTCCTACATACAAAGAGGCCCTGGCTTTTCATAGCTTCATGAAAACAACAGTTGCCAATCTGTTAACAGACAGGGATCGTGGCAATTCACAGAGATATGAGAACCGGTCTCCTCTGGGAAATACAGGATCTCGTTTATCGCAAAGCGTGAAATAAGCCAATCAGTCACAGCGGCATTGTTAAGCTTCAGCTAACAGAGAATAGAGAATCACATTTGGGATCAGTTACATTGTTGTTAGGCAATAAAGAGTAATTAATAATTTTATTTAATAAAAGAGGCCACACTGAATTGCATTAGGTTACACAGTATTACTGAAACTGAGAATGATACACCACTATTAATGTTATTCTACATTTCTTTACTACATTATAACTGAATATACATGTTTCAGTGAAATCTGTGCATTATCCATCTCAAAGATTTGCCAAGGGCTCCACGGCCTCCTTCTACTGGCTAGTACTTCAGTCTATTTCATTAAGCAATGGATAAAGGAAAAAACACACTTAATTAAATTACATCCACTGTCCATTGTTTTGATACTAGCATTATCATAATGAGATATGTGAAGGATGCTAAAAAGCTCAACACATCCTGAAAGTAGCTAGCTTTGACTGAACTAAGGGTGCCCATACACTGCTTGATATTGTGGTCCCATCGCCCTTCCGATTCAATGATTTTGTCGAATTGGAAGATAAATCATGCCACAACATGACTGCCTTTCGATCGATTTCTGACCGATATCACTGGCAATGGTGTAAGAATCTCGGTCTCAAGGGCTTAATCAGGTTCACAGTGGTAACATCGTTATTTTGCACCATATTGCGAGGACTGACGGACCACCTTCACCGCAAGCCCTGGTACTACGTGACACTGGCGCATGTGTGACGTCAGAATATGTGCCAAGCCATGTGGTACCAGCACTCTTGGTGATACTGAACATCAGAGAAGGGCAGGAGTCATGCAGGCGGAGAGGTGAGACTTTAAGACACTGAGCACGGCATGGGGGGCACACTTAACACTTGGGGGTAGCCCGGCAGGCGGCAGCAAGATCTGCAATAGATTTCTTGCTGAATTCTATTGCAAATTGCTGTGCAGTGTGTGGGCACGCATTAGATCCCTCACTGATCAGATTCAATCAGATAGTGATCTATCTAATGGTCAATCTGCTACCGGATCAAACATGGGTACCTTAAAGGCCCATACACATGTCGGATTTTTGCGAACGACCCGTCGTTTGAACGTTCCGTCGTTCCCACGTCAAATCCGGCGTGTGTACAGACTATCGTTCGGGTGATAATACTGGTTTTCAGCGATCCGCCTGGTGGATCGCTGAAAACCAGTATTATCACCCGATAATGGGATTTGGCCACCATTACCTAAATAGAATTCTGCTCTTTAACCCCCAGACTCTTGATGATCAAGTTACTGGTCTTGCTCCCCCCTACTGTCCTTCTTCCAGCTGTCCTGGCGGTCATTGGTTGCTTCTTTCTCCTTTGGGAGCTTTTCAGGCTACCTGCTCCTGGTCTCTAGTTTTTAGTTTGTATATACATAAGTTTTTCATATATGCATTTTAATGTTTTTGATGTATTGATCTGTATGTGTGGGCGGTTTATGATATCTTGCAGACACATTCCCCTTGACAAGTAACCACTCCCCAATTGGGAAGGTTCTGGGGCGGGTACTACGCATTCACACTACTATTTATGTGTCCAAACTGCCATTTGTGTTTGAGCTATGATTAAGGACGCTTGAGTCCGAAACATGTCAGCTATGTTGCCTGTCGAATTTTAATCTGGATATGTCCTTAATAAAGGTGACTTCAATCTGACAAGTGCGGACCATCCCTTCTGTATTGTATCCTTTGGTCTTGCCAACCTGGGTCGAGCACTGCAGTGGAAGCGGTGGAGTGGAGCTGTGTTCACTTTGCAAATTGGATCTATACTGAGCTACACACCTGCTCCTCCACCGGACCTTACAAGGATTTGTTACAGTCTGATATACTCTATCGGCCTGGCATCCACACACCATCATGGCCACCAAGGAGCAGCGTTCCCTTAGAAGCAACACATCCACCACAGCTTTGCCGCGGGCAGCTGGCAGGGGTCACCAGAAGGACGGCAAAGATCCCACTTTTAAAACACTACGACCAGCTGGAGCTCCCACGACACCTGCCTCACTTCCAGAGGACGTTGCCTTGACCCCCGCAGGAGGAACCAACATCGACACCCAAACTGCCCAATTACACTACCTTGTGGAGGACCGGGGCGACAAGTGTGGTGCCACGGATTCTGCCGGGGTGCCAGTGACTCTGCGGACATGGTCGCAGCTGCAGCAGGAGCCTGTGATCCAGCGGAAGTCCGGGATGGCGGAGGAATATCGGCGCCATTCCCTGGGATCTTGGTGTAGCCAGCGAGGGGGGGAAGTGACGTCAGATTCGGGCGCACGTCCCAGAGACCGCCTCCTCCATACGGAGAGTGATCGAGCGGCTAACGGAGATGCTTTCCTCCAATCGAGACCCAACTACAGAGACATGGTAAGAGGTCTTCTGAATATCCCCGCGAGTGGTCTTCTGAATATCCCCGCGACCGCTACCTCCGTGGTTCTTGCTTCTGACCTAGAGACCATTGAGGAGGTTACACCTGCTCACCATACAGGGATCACATCCACTGCATCCACCATGCCTGCCTGTCCCAGGGACGGCTTTTCCACTGTGTCCACTGTCCATGATAACAGTATGCCTATTGAGCCACATGAATCCCTGGTCATTGGAAGGGACATAGTGCATCAGGAGATTGCTCCTGGGCTTGACCCCCACATACATGCCAATGCACAGGGGGACCTTGATAATAGAGTTTCCCATAAAACCATTCACGTGGAAAAGCACATCATTCCTCTTGGGGACCTTGCCTATAATGAGGACCGTTGTCACAAATTTGCCTCTGTGTTTTCTAAAAATTCCAATGTAGCAGAATTGGATCCTGACTTGAATATGCGAACAGCCTTCTTGAGATTAGAGGATGTTTTGGCCAAGGAAACTAAAGTATGGTGGGAATTGTCCAGTCTCAAACAGTATGTGGCGGAGGAGATCATCCCACGTGGCCTCCGTATTAAGAAAGTTCCAACCACCATCTATTCGGAACAATTCGTTATAGAATGGAATGAAATTCTCACTGACTGCTCGTTAAAGTTAATGCGCCTTATCATTTCATATGAAGAAAACAAACTGGTAGAATTGAAAATCAAAGTAGCTGATATTAAGAGTTCCATTCACAAATTGCATAATCCTAAAATGTATGATGATTTAAATGCAAAGATGTTAGATAACATTATGAATATGGAAATTCTTATTACCGATATGAAGCGTACTAAATATGTTAGAGACACAGATGATTACACAAAGAAAGTGGTTTACGAATGGGGACACTGGGAAAGTATGCCCAGGTCTCCGGGTCCAAAGAGACACAGGTCCCGCTCACGGGACAAGTGGTTTAACAGGCGTAGGGTCAGTTTCAGCTCACCAGAGGCCACCGAGTTTAATGGGGTCCCTCTGGCTACACCTGAGGACCCTCCCCCGGCCGGTGGTCCACAGCCAGACACCAACCCACGTGTACGAGGTAACAATAAGGGGGGCCGAAGTCCACCTCCAAAAAACCAACAGGGTCAGCCGTCCTATTACAGGAGGCAAAGACACTACAAGAAAAGGGGGGAGAGAGGAAGAAAACCAGAAGAGCTGGGCGCAAAAACCACAAAGTAAGACGTGATATGTCTAGTTTAGGTGAACCTAATAATAATGTGGTCAATTTGTCTAGCTATGTTTTAAATAATGATGAAATAAAAATTCTTTCAAGAGGTCTATCCTTTGCTCCCACCCATCATTTTAACGTCTTTGAGACTATTTTGGATGTGAACAGGTTCATTCGGTCCCTCCTTCTTAGGAAGCATTTTGATAGTCCTGAAAGGGTTCAACAGCCGAATGCTTCCTCACAATGGGAGGATTTTCCCAGTATTGGTGACTTTGGGGACACCTGTGCAAGATGGACCCTGGAAACTCTAGTGTCCGACAGCACAGGTCTGGTAACCCTAAACGACACCAAGCCCATACAGGTGAGGAATCCCGACTTTTACCCTATCTCTGAGAGGTCCCCATGTGTGGAACAGTTTCAGGAGCTAGTCGAGAGGGATCTCCTCTCGCTGGCTTGGAGCTCTGTAGGAACAGGTCCATCCAATATCACTGCTGCTGAACGTGCTGCATTAAAAGGCCTGCAAAATAACAATAGTATTGTGATTAGGAATGCAGATAAAGGCGGTTCCGTAGTGATATTGGATAGAGACACATATAGAGATGAGGCCCTCAGACAATTAAATGATGTGGACACCTATCTGGGCCTCATGACGGATCCTACATCTGAATTCCAGGCCAGGTTACTGAATCTTTTGTCCTGTGGGGAGAGCATGGGTATCTTCGACCACAGGATGTGTGAATATTTGGGGGTCAAGTTCCCGGTGGTCCCTGTATTCCACCATTTACCCAAGATCCACAAACCCGGCTATCCACCTGAGGGTAGGCCTATAGTGGCGGGCATTGGGTCTTTGGGGGAATGACTGGGCTGCTGGGTGGACTCACTTCTGCAGCCTCTTGTCCGACGGCTGCCGGGGTACGTTAAAGATTCCAAGCACCTTTTGGCCAGTTTAGATAACTTCCAGTGGAAAAGGGGCTATACATGGGTCACCATAGATGTGAGGTCATTGTACTCATGCATTCCCCATAAATTGGCCCTCCAGGCCCTCAATTTCCATCTCACCCGTTATTCCAACTATTCTGCAGACCTTTGCACTTTCATACTTATGGCTGTCGAGTACCTCCTAGCCCACAATTACTTCATGTTTGACGGCGGGTTTTTCCTCCAGAGGCGTGGCGCTTCTATGGGTGCCAAGTTCTCTCCATCCTTAGCCAATCTCTATATGGGGTGGTGGGAGGAGCGCTACGTCTTTGGGGGTGCCTGCCGTCGCATGGAGGACATTGTGTGGTATGGGAGGTACATCGACGACCTTTTGGTCATCTGGAAGGGTGACCTGGATCAGGTTGGGGACCTGATGGAGCACTTCAATTCAAACGACTTGAATCTCCAATTCACACATGTGGTGGGTGTTGGCTCCATTAACTACTTGGATTTGGAATTGAGAGGTGACACTGAGCGGGGCAGCATCCTGACTACCACCTACAGGAAACCATCTAGTGGTAACACAGTCCTAAGAGCGGACAGTTGCCACCCCATACACACCATTCGTGGTATTCCTGTGGGTGAGTTTACGAGGGTAAAACGTAACTGCTCTGATGTTGACCACATGGAACAGGAGCTGAACACAGCCGAACTCCGTTTGAGAGCGAGAGGGTATCCAGGGTGGTGCATCAAGAGGGGAAGGGACAGAGTGGCCATGAAGTCTAGAACAGATTTGGTTAATCCTCGGCTACCACAGAATCCCCTACCCCGGAAGCCTACCTTTGTCACTACATATTCAAGTGAATACAAACAGGTGAATGGAATTATTGCAAAATATCTTCCCATGCTTCGAGCTGATATGGATCTTTCCAATATCCTCAGCGATGGAGTGAGATATGCAAGCAGACGTGCTCCAACTTTGGGACAAGCTTTGTCACCCAGCCTTTTTAATACAGGGGTCACAGGCAAAACGTGGCTAACCACGGTTGGCTCCCACAGGTGTGGTTTGGCGACTTGTAAATATTGCCACGTCCATGCAAAATCAAAAACTGCCGTCTCTGCCTTCAGTGGCAGAAGTTTTCCTATCTCACAGTTTATTAATTGCGGAACCAGATATGTGGTGTACCTTATTTCCTGTAAAGCATGTTCCCTGCAGTATGTGGGGTGCACTACCAGGCCCTTGAGGCAGAGGGTGGCAGAACACTACTTGGGAGCACATTGGCACACCACACATATTACCAACGTCGCCAGGCATTTTCGTGAGATCCATGGAGGGAGCATGACCAGCTTCTCTTTTTGTGGGATAGAAAAAGTAACACCGTCTAAGAGGGGAGGAGATCTGTATAAAAGACTTTTGAGAAAAGAGGCAGAGTGGATCTTTAAGCTCAATACTAGGGTCCCGCATGGCCTAAATGCCAGATGGGATTTGGCCACCATTACCTAAATAGAATTCTGCTCTTTAACCCCCAGACTCATGATGATCAAGTTACTGGTCTTGCTCCCCCCTACTGTCCTTCTTCCAGCTGTCCTGGCGGTCATTGGTTGCTTCTTTCTCCTTTGGGAGCTTTTCAGGCTACCTGCTCCTGGTCTCTAGTTTTTAGTTTGTATATACATAAGTTTTTCATATATGCATTTTAATGTTTTTGATGTATTGATCTGTATGTGTGGGCGGTTTATGATATCTTGCAGACACATTCCCCTTGACAAGTAACCACTCCCCAATTGGGAAGGTTCTGGGGCGGGTACTACGCATTCACACTACTATTTATGTGTCCAAACTGCCATTTGTGTTTGAGCTATGATTAAGGACGCTTGAGTCCGAAACATGTCAGCTATGATGCCTGTCGAATTTTAATCTGGATATGTCCTTAATAAAGGTGACTTCAATCTGACAAGTGCGGACCATCCCTTCTGTATTGTATCCTTTGGTCTTGCCAACCTGGGTCGAGCACTGCAGTGGAAGCGGTGGAGTGGAGCTGTGTTCACTTTGCAAATTGGATCTATGTTATACAGGGTGGGAAGTAAAATCTCATGTGAGCAACTGTGGAAGATTGTTATGCTGGGAATACACCATACGTTTTTTCGATAGATACATAGATGGTTCGATAGATAATTTCCGACATGTCCGATCTTATTTTCAATCGTTTTTCTGATTGATTTCTCATAGAAGTGAATGGAAATAAATAAGAAAAGATTGGAGAATCGAGTGGGAAATCAATCGGTAATTGGAAATGAAACTATATCAGATGGAAAATCGACCGAAAAATCGCATCGTGTATTCCCAGCATCGTATTCCCAGCATCAAAGACTGCTAACAGATGGAACAGTGATCTCCCTATGGCCTATCTAAGCAAGAGGAGTAACCATGTTTAATTGCACATGATAAATACGCCCATGAAGTACAACTACTGTATTTTTTGGACTATAAGACTCAAAAAAAGTGGGGAAAAAGTCACTGCCTCTTATAGTCCAAATGCAGGGAGTTCCTGACTTGTGAACGCCTGCCAATACGAATCTCCAACCTGCTGCAATGTCAGGGACTCCTTGTACTGTGTCCATGCAGAGGAGGACAGGGGGAAAAATTGAGGAAACAGAGGGACACGAATAGGCATAGAGGAGGATACAAGGAGGACAGATGCAGACACAATGGGGACATAGGACGCAAGGGGGACAGAAAAGGACAGAGGGAGACACAAGAGGTACAAAGGGGCATGATGTACAGAGGGGACATAATCCACAAGATGTCCCTTCACCATGGATGCACCAGGTTTAGCATATTTTTTTTCACCTGTTTTTTGTCCTCTAAACCTACGTGCGTCTTTTGGTCAGGAGCGTCCGAAAAATACGGTAATAACAGCTGGATGCTACTATACACATTGGATCTAATTTACTAAGACATCTCTAGAGATCTCCCAGTATATACACTGGGGGAATTATAAGTGATCCAGAATATCTGGATTGGATTAAATAACAACTGGTTGTTAATGTATGTTAAGCTGGGTCTACACGGCACGATGTGTCTTTTGAATCGAGCCGCTGATAAGATCCGACAGGTCCGATCTCTCCGCGGCCGATTCCCCGCTCGTTCCCCACGAGCGAACAATAGCGGTGAATCGAGCGGAAGATAAGCGGCGCCAGCGGGGACGAGGGTTGATCGAATCCAACGCACGTGCGGACGAGCAGGGACGCGGCGGGTACGCACGGGGATGCGGCAGAGTCGATCCGGAGGCTAATCGAGCCGCTGGATCGCTCCGTGTAGACCCGGCTTTAAATGTTTTCAGACCTAAGTGCCACAGTGAGACAAAGTGAGCGTTCCTGAAAGTTTATAAAATTAGCAGCTGTGTGATTGTAGTCTCATGCAAGTATCTACAATGGTAACTTTATCTCCAAAAGCTGAGCCTGTCCTGGATAAGGAACGCTGCAAACAACTACAAACACACAGCCACTAATTCACTTACCTTTGTGTAAACTTTATTATGATCTTCAATGATCTAGCTGAGTGTGGCAAGTGCTAACAACGTAATAGCAGACAGTTTTTAATTATGACAGTCCAGGGTTTCTGGATCACTTATGATATTCCCAATGGAGGTGGCTGAAGGTTTGCAGAATGCATTAGTCATTCAGGCCCAATATACATATATACATAGATATATATATATATATATTATACATACATTTATACATAGATAAAACACTGATTTACTTGTTTAGCGATCATCCACAATCACAGTTTAATGGCCCATACTCACGAGGGACTTTTGTCGCCTCAACACGCGGGCGCGCGTGTTGCGGCGACAGGTCGCCCGTGAGTATGGGCCGTCGCACGCGCGCGCACCCCGAACTGTCGCCCGCCGCTCATGTCGCCATGCGATTGAAAGTTTCAATCGCATGGCGACAGTCGCCGCCGCACCTCCCCCGCAACTGTCGCTAGTCCGCGTGAGTACGCGGACTAGCGACAGCAACCTCCATTGTATCAAATGGAGCTTCCGGCGGGGGGAGGAGGAACGTCGGCGACAGCTTCCGCCTCGCCGCTGGTCCCTCTTCCGCGTGTGTACGCGGAGGGACCTGGCGAGAAGCTGTCGCCGGCCTGTCGCCCACACGCTCACGTGTGCTGGCGACAGGCAACATTTGCAGCCCGTGAGTACGGGCCTTTATAGTATTGTATTCGTGCAACTGCATTTGATTAAACATTTCCCTGGTGTTTGATCACTGTCTCCCATTGACCTCACAAATAGATGGGAGCGTGTTGTAGGCCTGCATTTAGTATGTGGTTTTATTAATACTGATGACTTTGAAACAAGTAAGCGGTACTGTGTTCTAGGATATATTGTCTCAGAAACACAATAACATCAAGATGACACAGACCACAGGACAATGCAGGAAAATAGGGGAAAAAGAAATGAAACAGAATCCCACTGCCTACAGAAGCACATGCTGATAATTCCCATTCATACAGTATTATTTAATAAAAAGACTGCATTATCCAGGAAATACAATCTCAGTTGTGGTTTGAGAAGAAGTTCAACATAAGTGACTTTCTGCAAGTAAGGCTATGTGGGTCATTACACACTACTAATCTGGATTAAAGGGACACTTAAGCCAGGAATAAAAAATCAGTTTTACTTGCGTGGGGCTTCTACCAGCCCCCTCCAGCCATCCCGTGCCCTCGCAGTCACTCACGGAGCCTCTCGTCCCCCGCCGCCAGCTAGTTTCGTTTTCACTGACACGCCCTGACAGGGAGTCAGTGGGCTTTCTGCGCCTGTGCAGGCCTGACCACGCATATCCTTCTTCATGTTCCCTTCCTCAATATTGCCCTGCAGAGGCGCAGGATGCTATTGTGGAGAAGAATTCAAAGAAAAATCTGCGTGGCCAGGCCTGTTGGGCCTGTCAGCAAAAATGAAACTAGCTGGTAGCAGGGGACCGGAGGCTCCATGAGTGACTGTGAAGGCACGGGACGGCTGGGGGGGGCTGTTTTTTGGTATTCTTGGCTTAAGTGTCCCTTTAATGTAAACAGGGACATCACCCTCCTGTCTGGTGTAAACATAAAAATATACAGTACAAAACAGAAAGTATTGATGTACAAAAGAAGAAAAAAGGATTTTTTCAAATTATAGTTTTACATTGATCCTTTATTTAAAATAGATGGGGCAAAAATTACTATCTTCCCACAATGCACCCAGTTCTCCTATAAACTGCAATAGACAACAAGATTACAAGGGTTTGTTACCCTCATGGACCAGAGGAATTTTCACATTTCAGTGCCACAAATTAGGCTTTCTTTGGGTGGTACTTTTTGCTAAGAAGTATTTTATTTGATATGCATTTTAACAGAAATAATAAGAAACAAATTAAAAATTCATTATTTCTCATTTTTAAGCCAGTATAGTTTTAAAACAAAATGTGCTACTGTAGATAAAACCCACACATTTATTTGCCCATTTGTCCTGATTATTAAAACATTTACATTATGTCCCTAGTAAAATGTATGGGGACATACTGGTGTATTTTTTCCATTTTGTGTTTTTGGTTTTCTCATTGTACTCTATCAATAATTACAAGCCCTAATTTGTAAAATAAGGATAATGTACCCCCATGGCATACACATATAAATAGCTAAGTCCCTAACATAACAATGAAAGTATTCTCTTTTAAATTCTGTCACCTTGGCTTTTTTTTTTTTTTACAAGTTTTTCATTTTGGTAACTTTGGGGAACAGAAAGGAGTTAATAGGATTTTTATTTATTTGTGTAGGATTTTTTTTTTGTGGACAAATATAGAGTAGTGCATTATTATGTTTGCCCACTACATGGCGCCGTCCTGCGTAGAAAGCTTTCTACACTATGCAAAACAAAAGTGAAAGTTAGGTGTTTGTTTGTTTTACAGTCTTTCAATGTATATTCTCTGCAGAGATCATTCATAACTGCTACTGGGTCGGAGAAGGTGCCCCAATGTGAGTGTTGGTGTTTGTAAGGAACAATCTTAACTCAACGTGGAGGTTAAAGAGTACATTTATTGGACATCAACAACACGTTTCTTGGGATTCACCTGCCTTTTCAGGTTAATAACACTCTGCCTAAGTTTGATGAAATATGGGCTAACTGGATAACAAACCAAGTTATAGTCTGTTACTGGTACTAACTCACGGTAGAAGCTCTACTGTTCTGTCAGTGACTGGGTCCCTGTGTGCCATTAAACTGACACGTGTTAATATTACCAGCAACTCTTCTGTGTTTTTAGCTGTTCTGCAAAAAAGGAAGCTAGCCAGGTGCACACATTGATCCTTTGTGTCTGTATTTGGATATATTACTATGATTATTGTGTGTACCTTTTTATGCTCTACTTGATTCTATAAACTTGGCTTGCTTAAAAAAAGAAAAAAAATCAGACATGTCTCAAAAAGGTTATTTATCAAAATGTTGGATGAAAATCTATTAAAATCTAGGGCCATCTCTATCAATATTCCCCCAAAATACTGACTGAACATTGATTGGGAATGGTAGTGCTAATCGATTTGGGTGGAGGGAGCAGGATGGCAGGAAGTAGAGTGGCGAGTATTGTGCAGGTTATTACAGTGCAAAGTTTCCTCTGTGCAGTCTGTACACAGATTATAAATTAGGTTGTCAGAGTGTTTTTATGGAAACAAAGTCAAGGACCTGAATTTAGGCAAAAACTTTTGAGCCTATGAGGCGTTGGTTAACTGCTATTAAATGTCTTCCTTTGTGCTAAGTTTACCATAAACTGAATAAAGCATCAAAGGATCATAAAATCAATAAATGTCTTTGAAGATCACAAAGTCAGTTCTTGGAGTATTGATTCAAATGCCAGAAAAGGCAAAAATGCATCAAGATGCACCCTGGGACCACCTGGCATTTACAGTCAGGATCATCAACACTGACAATGCTGCACTCAGAGCCAGAGGGACCTATAGATCACTCATTTGATGCCAGTTTACAGTCTTCTGTAGAACTCTATCTACGGCTCTAGGTGAAGGGTAATGAAAAAGTAAAATATGGATGTTTTATTTTATTTAATTATGTACTTTTGGATTACAATATTTTTTCTAAAGAAAAACACAAAGCACATTAAACTGTATTTGGTGTTAAAGAAGACAGCATCCGTTGCATATTAATGCACACTACTGCTCATCTGTTTTATATCACCGCATTACACATTCTCCACCTAGTGGCTATCTGTGTCACACTGCAGGCTAACTATTGATTATCAGACTGAACTCTGGATAAAAATAGCTTCAAAGAATTCAAATGCTAGCGTCACCTGGATTATACAAACGCTAACTTTTGGGCAAACACAGTGCATAAAGCAGAGTTTGTGAAGCATCATAGATGATTTGTTCTTTAGAAACTGTGGATTATGATGCTGTCTAATGCCCTGCTCGCACTAAGCATGCTGTTGTTTGTATTTCAGCAATATCTTTAGTTCACGATATTCAAGGACATTAATAATGTATAGATTGCACTATCTGATCGGATATTGCACTACCTGATAATAAAAGTTATTTACTGCGCAGCAGTGCTGCATTGCAATGCATTGTTGCATGCTATTTTGTTTAAACACAGTGCAGTCCAATCCAGTGTCAGTGATTGGCACTGCAACAGAAAGCAACGCAAACTTGAGTGTGATATCATGCATGGCAACCTGCATTGCATAGTGTGATCTTATAAAGGGTTAATACAATGGTAGAAGCTGCACATCAAGAGTTAAGCCTCAAAATCCTAGCCCCAATGATAGAGCAATGATAGATGTTTTTAGTGAGTCATATCTGACCAAACATTACAACACATTGGGCTTGATTTACTAAGACACAAAGCATGCCTTATCAGAGAAAACACGCCTTATCAAAGTTAACACGCCTTATCAGAGTAGCATAGCAAACTTATGCCTGCTAATTGGCAATGACGAGAGCTCCACTCGTCCTGCCCTGAGCCCCTGCGGGTTTGTAGCGCTCGCTGTGCTACTCTGATAAGCCGTGTTAACTTTGATAAGGCATACTATTTGCCTTAGTGAATCAAGCCCATTGGGTTAAAAATTCACTAAACATCTATGTAGAAGTCATGTATAATTTCCCATCCAACATCAGTCTCTAGTGGCAGAGGGAGCTAGCTTGCATCAAGAGACCCATATCTGATACAGGCCGCACTTACCTTTAGGATAATCAAAATTCTATAGTAAAGGTACAAAACTCGATTAATATATTAAAAGTGATGAACTGAAATGCCTAATCTTTTCAGCATATTTAATGTAAATGAAAAATCACTTTATGTTTCAAACTGAAAAATACTGGCAACGCAGCAATATGTAAAGTGACTCTCGGACTTCACTCTGTTCCGGAATCTTTATAGTTAAACCATCTAAATTTAAAGCTGGCACCAATTACTGCCTCTGGATTTTGTAGTCATTTGCATAGTATTACCCATAATTCCAATTACATTTAGCTAATCTCTTTCAAATTGAATCTGGGCTCAGCAGACACATACTGAGCTGAGGCCTTTGTGTTGGATAAGGTGCGATGTGTGGCTAGGTCACAAAATCACACATCAGGACCCTCCCACCTTAAGTCTACTTAAGAGAGGTTTTTAGTCATTAATGTTATCACATCGTCCTCCTCATCTGTCGTTCACGCTCGGAGTTTAGTTCTATAAATATTTATGCATAGTAATTATGGCGAAGAGAATGCATTATGGCTTCTGCTGCCAGAAATGCCAGTAAGATACTACAACAAATATCCAGCATACATAGCTCCAGGCTTGCAGGAAATTACTAGTTACTCACTGAACTGTGTTTAGGAAGCACACCAAAATATCTGTCAGATAACCGCTGCACATGCAGGCCAAAATAAACTCCCAACAAATAACGACATTAACCATTTGACCACTGAAAGAGTCAGAACCTTATCCTCATTGCATTTGTTTGCCCCCCCCCCCCAGTTCTGCCTGTGTACACTACCACCATTCACACTGTTATTGTCCCAAGTATCCTACAAAATGTGGCTCCCAGTAGTGGTGCAGCTACAGACTGACTGGCCCAAATGCAAAATGTAAACCTAAATCCTCTTCCTTAATAATGTCCTAATAATTAGCTCCCTGATCCAACAGGGATCCTTCTTAACCAGTTCACCCCCAAGGGGTTTTACCCTAACGGACCAGAGCAATTTTCACCTGTCAGTGCTCCTCCCTTTTATTCCGTAATAACTTTACTACTACTTATCACAACAAAATTATCTATACCTCGTTTTTTTCGCCACCAATTAGGCTTACTGTGGGTAGTACATTTTGCGAAGAATTTTTGTATTCTAAATGCATTTTAACAGGAAAAATAAGAAAATAATGGAAAAAATGCATTCTTTCTCAGTTTTTAGCTATTATAGTTTTAAAATTAAACGTTCTCCTGTGGATAAAAACCAGCACATTCTATTTGGCCAGTTGTCCCGATTATAAATCTCTTAAAATGATGTCCCTATCACAATGTGTGGCGACAACATATTATTTGGAAATATAGGTGTTACTTTTCTGTTTTTTTTTTTTTTGTCCGGTCCATAATTACAAGCCCCTATGTAGTAAAGTAAAAGTAATTTTCCCTCATAAAATATAGATTAAAAAAGCTGAGTCCCTAAGGCAACTATTTATGTATTTTTTTAAACTAATTTTTTTTTACAAGTTTCTTTTTTTGGGGGAGGGGGAGGGGGGGAGGGGGGCTTTGGAAGTGTAAGTTATTAATTTTATTAATATTGTGTATATACAGTATGTATGTGCCTGTATGTGTAATCTTACTTTTTGACCACAAGATGCTGCTCATGAACACTCTCCCGTTATAGGAAGTATTCACTTTTTTTTTTTTTTTTTTACATTTAACTACACTGTGACGGTTTCTTGTTTTATGAATGGATGTGGGCGCTGATCGCGGTCACATCCACTCATTCCAGGCACTGTGATTGGGTAGAGGACCGCACGGCCCTCTTCCCCAATCCCAGATCATGATCGCGGTGACCTGACGGTAAACGGCGGTGGGAGGGGCGCACACACATGCGGAGCGGCACAAAACTGAGTTCAAAACAGTAAAAACGTTAAGGGTGAGTTGGCTTACCTCAATGACAACAGTCACATAAGACAACAAGGTTTATTTAGCACAGGCAAGTTTCACGGGTCAAAGCCTGCTTCCTCAGGCCAATGCAAGTGCCAATAAGCAGGTAACCAGTAGCATTGAGAGAGAGGTGCTCAGTGCTACCGTCTATCTGCTTATTGGCACTTGCGGTCCATTGTGGACACCCCAAATAGAGTCAGATTTATCGTTTCCACCTGCTTTCAGTGGTTGGTTGCCCCTGCTGCAACCCACATTTATAACTAGCCCTTTTTGTGACATATTTACACTCCAACTTATCACTCACATATAACACTATCTGGGCTCCCGTTGTTTTCTATATCTTTTTCTTTAGGGTGTCAGAACACCCCACCTTTCCATTGTCCATTGGTGGGTTTCCCCCCATAATCCCAAAACATGCTACAAGTTCATTGGTTCCCCCTAACCTAGGCATTAGACCTTCTTAAAACGCACTTAAAACATGAATACAAGGAATAGAAGTTAAAGCATATGTGAAAATGTGATACTCTGAAATGTGATTTAACAAGAATGAACCGTTTACGTCCAGATACGAGGATTACCAATATTATCCTGACACAGCAATGATCTGCACTGCAGATAACTCACATCAAAGGACACTACGCATCTCAGAAAGTCTATGGTTACAGACACTGTTACTTGAGCTGTTACCTCACAGCAGTTCACTGGACTTGTAATCTGCATCCCGGGCAGATAAATCCAGACTACAAGAGGCTGATTAATGTCACTTTTACACATGGATGCCAAAACAGAAACAAATTTACCAACCTGGTTCTGTGTGATTAAAATAAGAGAAGTGTCAGATCCTGCACCATGCCTGATGAACAGACTTGAGTAGACACAAAATCTTGCAATTGTAATCTATTAAATAATTGTCTATAAACGCACTTGTAAGACCAGTTAAATGTGCCCCTTCGCTGTTTTTTTTGCTGTGCCCCCAGACCAGGCAAATTCCCCCTGGAATCCAATTCTCTGGCTTGTATCAGTGCAGCAAGCATGACCTCCACCTATAACAAGTGTGCCCACTATGATGTCCTTCCTCCGCCATAGTGATGAACGTTTTGCCACAGTATAGATATGTTCCACCTTATAGTACTAACCTCCCCCTGTATTACTGTGCCACCCCCTTCATGCGCCACAGTTCAGAATATAAGGTGTTTCTCTAGCTACTAATTTTGGAGAACATTGCAGTCACTTTTCTCCCACCTAATTACGTTCTCCTCTTGCTTCAGGTTAGAAACTTTACTGTACATATGAAGAGGGATGACTCTGGATACTACAGAGAATGACATTCCTTTGTGCTCAAAGGTTTCCTCACTGCAGGATTGCTTTAAGTTTTGTACACATGCTAGGTGAAGCCCATTCAAGGTGGCTGACAATGATTGCTTCTGTTGATAACCCAGCATGTGTACAGCAGCCCTTGGTGCCCCTTAGCTGCTTGAGTGACAACTGAGAGCATTGTTCTCCCAACTTAACTCTGTGTGACATCACTCACTAATGATAACCTGCATTCTTCAGTTGCAATTGCTCTGAAAATGCTGCATGCAGCGCATTTGCAATTTATGCAAATCACAAGCACCGTAGTGGAATCACCATCATAGGGCTTCACTACTGCAGCACTTTGCCGATCACTGGCAATCTCTGGCGATATACCAAGTTCTCTAAAAATAGCTCCTAGTGGGCCTCAGTCGTCACAAGAACAAGACAGACAGCAGAGAGATAACAATGCATAGCACAGAAAGCCCTAATAACACCTTCTTACCTACACCGCTGTCCATGGCCATCATTGTAAGCTACCAGCGGGAGATCCAGAGGAGAGGAAGGGAGGGTGATAAGCTGGAGTTACTCTTTTAAGTAACTGTCTCTTCCTGATTTGGAATTTTCTTTGAAATTCTATTTTGCACCCACCATTACATTATGTGAGTTTTTACAACGAAAGTATATAAGTTATTATCAGCATTCAAGGCTGTCTTAGCAAAATTGGGACAACGGCATTACATAAGAATTCTGCTTTAATGTGTAGCCTACATTCCAGCAGCGTTCAATGCACTGCTTTTGGCTGTCAGATATTTTCTTTACCTTTTTAATGTATCAACCTAAAATTACAATGCAAAAAGCTTGTAAATGCTTTTTAGAGTAGATCAGAAGACCATTTATTTCTGCCAGTTATTAAAATTGTCTGGCTCTGAAAGTAGGTGATGCAGCTGAGGAGCAGATTGAAACGCAGGCTTTCCTACAGTAGCATGGCATCCCACCAAGCCTGAGGGAAACCGACCAGGGTCACAGACGCTGTCAGCTTGTGTAACTACTTACTCATTTGCACTGGTGTTACTGTAGAACATTGTGCCACTGTTCAAGGCAATCTGTCAATAAAATCACACTTCACATATATAATCAAAATGGCAGGGAATATAGTTTGGTTTTGCATAGTGTGTGAAGGGGATTTAACTTCCTTTGGGTTTTCACTGCTGTCTGTGCCACTACCAAGGAGAGATTTTCACTCATTGCCTGTCCCTTGGACCTCCATGGCTTGAAACTGAAACCACAGTCTCACATAAGTATACAATTACAAATCATGTCCAATTCCCCATTGCCTAAACAGTTATCCTACCTGCCTTTCGCCTAAAAGTACTGTCATCTTTGAGAAAATCTCTAGAGTAAAATATAAAAGGACACTCAGAAAGGGCCAGAGAAAACTGAGTGTCATCACACCATCAAAGACTAGGCAACTAGGCCAAACAAAGAGCCTATTGCTTTTAATTTGCCACCAGTATATATGGTAGGAGATGAAGTAATGTAAACTCTCTCTTACAACAAAACCTTATAAATAAAACATCAGACTGATCAGCTGATCAACTCCTGTTCACTCAACTCCTGTTCACAGCCAACTTGTCCGCTTTCCAAAGGACTGAAGTTTTATCTGCTTTCCTAAACCATTGTCTGGTAAGAGATAGTTCAAATTATAAGGTGAGAGAGACAGAGAGAACAAGCACACAGGATTTTGCTAAGCCGTGCAAAATTCTGGAATCACAAACATGATGGTGGTAAACAACAGAAAGAAGTAACAGAGGAAGTTTACTACGGAAAGCATGCCTGATACTTCAAGAGTTGCTACCGGTGTTAAATTTACGTACGACTTAAGAGCAGGTTTGCTTTGAAGCTACTTCAATTACAGACAATTACAACTGAATGTGCTTGCCCACAGGTCCAGATTTTCAGGAAATCAGTACAATCGTTATTCTATAAGGCGATTTTGAAACATATCCCCTTAGACCCCTGGATCTATCTAATGGGGAAACTGAAAGGGGGATTGAGATCCCACACACAGAAAATGCTCAACCATGTCCTGACTGCAGCTCAGTTATCTATAGCTGCTTTCTGGAAAAAAGAGACCTACTCCAAGAGTAGAAGACGTTGTTCATAGAATTGGATGGGTGAGGACTATGGAGCACTTAAAATCTTTGATCCATGAAAAAGAGGACTTGTTTCAGAAAGTCTGGGACTTCTGGGATGTGAATTTTAAACAGGGTGGTGGGGGAAGTAGGTGGAGCTTTGGGAGTAAAGAGGACTATCTTCTCTTGCAGGACATGCTACTGATGAGTGCATTTTGGAAAGCTAAGGGGTCTGCATCTAAGCCTATTATTACTGAACATGCCTTATACTGTGTCACATTTATGCACATATCTGCATCTTATGATTTGTTGGAGTTTTGTTTTTGTGTTCTTTTCTTTTACAATTTTGGTTGCATATTCATGCCCATGATTTCATTGTTAGTATATTGGTTTATTTGTTATGAGCCCTGAGGTTCCAATCATTAACAGAAGAGTTGTTAGTATTTTATTAAATGTATTGCTAAGTATCTATTTTAGCTTACAAGCGCTATGATAAGACAAATGTTGATTTTACCGTTGAGACTGCCGTGTAACAGTTCTGAGCAAGCAGTCCATAGAATGTTTTGTGACATGATGGATATTACTTGTATATCTTTTTATATTGTTTTTCTGACAATAAAAACATGGTTATAAAAAACATGCAATGTACACATTGACTACACAATGATCTGTTTCAGAGAGCTCCCTGTATTATGAACACGGCAATCAGCTAAGTTTTCCATTTTTTGTTCATTATAAATAAGAATCCTTATACCAGTGGGATAGAGCCATGTATGTCATGGGTGTTCCAAGCGGTTTCTTATTTATGGAGCTGCTATGCAGCACAAATGTAGCACTCATGTGGCATCTTACAGAACAATTATACACACGCCTGACTAATGACCGCCTCAGCCAATAGTCAGGTGTGTTTAGTGGCCACCGACCCGCGAGTGATCCGCCCTGTGGATTAACTCACCCCTGTGATGTGGATCACATTAATGTCTGCACCACTCCACCCCCTGCGTCGCTCCATCAATCCTCCGGCCCTACATAGCAATACAACGCGTTATCAGCTGCACAACTGACATGCATGTGTACAATTCGGTCAGCGATGTCGCCCTAGGGGATGGGGCGACACTAAACTTACGGTCCCAATCCCCATAACATAAGTTAAGAGGTGATTATGCACCTTTAGAAGAAAGTTTCATGGCATTAGAACATCTCAGGGCAGTGCACAAAAATGCACTCTACTGTCTAATATGGCATCACACTGTAGTGAAGCACATTAGAGTTAATAGCTTAATAAACAAAGCATGATGTTCTTATGTTTTAAACGCTATGGGGTTGACTCACTAAACCTTGGTGAAATTGCAGTGCACAGACGTACGTAATGTGCATTGCTCACACAGCACAACGCATGTGTTATGCACGTTATGCAAATGGATTAACCCATGTTACACTAGCCGTGTGTGCACTATATTACTTCCTTACTATTGACTCAAAAGTAAATTATAGGAAACCCTGGCAAACAGCATGTTTAATCTGTCATCAGGGCTATCCATTTTTCATTTTTTCTTCCCAATGGGAGTCCTCTTTAGGAAGAATTTTCATTAGTTCAATCAAAGGACCAATGAGAAGTCCTAGGCCCATATGCAAATCACTTTTTCACCTGAGTTTTCTCATAGGAGATAATTTTTACCTTCTCTTTAAACTAAATTGTCAACATTTAAAAATTGAAAAAGCACCCAAAAATTGTTGAAAAAGTATTTTTTCTTGCTTGCTGTTGGCTTAAAATGCATTTTATGACAAGTTGTGAAAATATCCCCTAGGAGAAAACTAAGAAGAAAAATTGAATTGCATATGGGTCACCATGAGCTTGCTGGTTAGTCTGTACCGTACGGCCCTAGTGAGAGAAATTAAAAATATCTTGGCTCTAGGGTCTATTGCAACAGCAGTCTCACAGAAAGTGGCAGTGCAGCAGAGGATATTGAGAATGGGAGAGACCAAGAGGACAATGGGCCGCAATGGGGCACTCAGAAGGTAATATAGCCCAACAAGGTATTCATGTAATACGTTTTCCCTGATTTTGGGGTACTTTGAAGGTATTGCAAAGCAATATCTTCAGTGTATTGCAAAGCTATCTCTCCCCATCTTGCCAGGCTGTACTGTAGTCATGAGCAAAAGATGATCTTAATATGCTAATTAATCCATTGTGTTAATTACTCAGTGATTTGCTAGTCCTAACTTCCCCCTAGTTGAAGCTAATTTACATGCTAGAAGAATGTATCACTCATCACTACTATGCTGCCTGATGCAATGTGCAGGATTTCAGAGACTCTAGCCCTGCTGGCACCTGCTCTTCCATGGCCAAGACGACACAGATTGTTCCATTTTACACTGCATTCTTTCTCATTGGAAGTAGAGGGTAACTTAATAAATTGTTAAAGATCTTATTGATTCTGCAGCAACAAGACTGCCATAATAAAGTTTTTATAAGTTTAATTGTTGTATATGAGTAAAGCTATTCTATCTGTGTTACTATAGGAGGAACATAAAACAGTAATTTGCAAATCAATAGAGGAATGCATCCAACCCATCATCACACAAATAGACATGTGGCTGTGATGTTGATCAGACAGACGATTCCATGTAGGAAACAGTCACAGATATTTGCTGGCCTGTGTGTGACTGGGGTACATAATAAAAACAACACATCAAGATGTCTATCTGGCAGGCTGGTCAATCCGATTATCCAATTACAGCAATCCACATCAATCTCTCCTCTAAACTTCGCAATGTAGAAATGAAAGGGTTGAAAGGGTAACTGAATTTGCATTCTCCCTTGCAAACCCGCACTTGCAATCTCCTGGTAATTACTACATTCACAGAACAAAAGAAAAGAATACATTATGTGCACCTGAATTTCCAACGTTACAGCAGAAGACTCTGTTATTTTTATGGAAACTACACTGGTTTTCGGAGATATACAGTATTTATCCATGTTATTTATTTTATTATTTGTGGGAAATAAATGCTGAATCACAGTAGTCATTTTACACAGTTTGCAAAGTCTCATGATCTTTTGGTAACAAATGACTGAAGCAGCTACCTAAAGACAAAGCTGAACAATAGAACTCTACACTGGCCTACAAAATCACTCATTACATTAGTCTGCACTCTCTCTGTAATCTTGGAGCAGGTCAAATATCTGTGATTTCAAAACTATTAACATCTGGTCGAGAGCTCTACCTGCTGGCTGCATTTGGTAATCTTGAAATATTAATATGCATAGTTTCATATTTATTTAATATATATGTTTGAAAGTGGTATTAAACTGCAAACATCAACATTACATACTGAGAGTCGCACATCATACAGGCTGGTGAGGTCCTGGACCGGTGTTACAGTTCAAGCATAATCCAAGAGATCAGCACACTCTGTAGATAAGTCTGTTTATTCACATAGGGGGCCTGATTCACTAACGGGTGTGAACCTAGTTAGCACGCCTAAAGGCTTTGCACGTGCTAACTAGGGTGCTAAGTAGTTAGCGTGCACCAAGGTGAATCAGATCGCGCGCAAAGTACTGCAAAGGGCGAGCGTGCAAATGGAGCAGTACGTTGCACGCGAGTGCTAATTAGCGCGCACTAAGTTTCTTTAGGCGTGATAAGGAGCTTTTCACAAACGTGCTAACAGTTAGCACTGCTTTGTGAATCAAGCCCCAAGTGTCCATTCAGTAACCAATTAATGTTTCGGGGCCATGGCGATTCCCCTTCGTTGAGGCATACACAGAATTGAACAAGGATGTCACAACTTTGTAGTGCGCATGCGCAGAGCGCTACCTACCCCAGGTGTATGATCACAGACACGCTTCACCGGACAGTGCCTGCGCACTGCTCACCGACCCACCCGACCCAGAAGTATTTTCAGGGGGGGGGGGGTGCCATTAAACCATAATGGAGGAGAACGGGGAGAGTGGAGGGCAGGAAGAAAGCCTCCTACAAATGCCAGGTCCCCCCGTTTTTGAATGGGTCACAACCCAAAGGTATCCTTTAAGTTACGTTCACTATTTAGATTACTCTCCATCAGTGAAGTTAAGTGGGTAATTGGGATGGGTCAGAGAACGTAGAGCTAGTTATTGAAAACTTGTTGGGACACAAAAACTATGGAAATTGATCCCCAATTCCAATACTACAAAAGGTAAATAACTAAAATAAAATGGGCGGGGGTTGTACCATTACCCGCACTATACCTGGTTTGAGTTCTCACAGTGATAGCGGAGCACTTCTAACGGTTGTGTAGGAGTACGATTGATATTCTAAGTACAATCCATTAATTTCATACTCAGCCTATGACTACAGACACAAATCAAGAGGAGAGATGGAAAGGAGAAATGGCACTGCTAATACTATGTAAGTTGTAATATGCTACAGGAAGATTACAGTGCAGCACAAGATACAAACAGCTATAATACACAGCCACTGGTTGGGAAGTGTTTCATGAATTATTCTAGGATTTTCACTTTCTGAAACGTGACACACTTCCTAGCTACTGTAAGTGAAGCTGCGTTCCTTACTAGGCATCAACGAGGCACCATTCTAGAGCGCAGCCATTGTTCGGAAATGCATTTGCAACCTCTGCTACTCAAGTTCCCATCTTCTAACTTTACCTCACAACAGTAAACTACGTATTTTAACCTGCATGGCGATCTGATTACCTAAGCTCTCATTTCACACTGACCATTCTTCCCACTAACTTTTTAGTATGGTGATTGGAACCAAAGGAAGGATGAAAAGGCTTTGTGCAATTCCCTCATTTAGGCCCCACTACCTAAAAAAGACATTCTGCTGTGTATCTGACTAATGACAGAAAAGGAGCTGTCTGGCTACTGTATTCTGAATTATTCTGTCTGCTCCTTAGTCATGTCTAAGCTCTTGTGGTTTGCACACTTTCATATTTTGCCTTGCTGCTACAGTATAGTAACATTGCCCTACACGCTTATTTTTCTAATTTTCCCAAACTGCCCGTCCTTTTGTCTCATGGAATATGCACAACTAAAACCTCTTGGCAAAAGACATGCATAAATGGTACTAAAATCCTTCTGCTGGGTCCCTTTAAACTGTGTCCCACTTTGCCAATAGCAGCTGTCTCCACTATTCGAATAAACGTGACGCTGTCTAAAAACTGAGACCATAAACATGATCTGTGCTATCTGTGGGGTATGTGGCTAATATCAGACACAGACAATAAGGGACCTTCTAATAAAAGTCACAAAAAGAAATCTCAATATTATCAAAAGACGTTAAAGGTAGCCATACACTGGTCGATTTGCCATCAGATTCGACCAACAGATAGATCCCTCTCTGATCGAATCTGATCAGAGAGGGATCGTATGGCTGCCTTTACTGCAAACAGATTGTGAATCGATTTCAGCCTGAAACCGATTCACCATCTGCTGAGCTGCCGCTGTCTCCCCCCCCCCCCCCCCCGGGCCCCCGCATACATTACCTGGAGCCTGGTCCCGGGCATCTTCTCCGCATCGGCTCCCGGCAGGCATCTTCTCCGCATCAGCTTCCGCATCCCGGCATAACTTTCTGTCACCCCACTGACAGCAGAAGTTCAAATAGAGCGCCCTCTATTTGTACTTCCACTGTCTATGAAGTGACACAGGAAGTTATGCCAGATGCCGGGATGCGGAAGCTGTAGCGGAAAAGATGCCAGCCAGGGGGTGATGCGGAGAAGATGCCTGGAGCCAGCTTCAGGTAATGTATACCTGCGTCGGTTGTACGCCGCTAGCGATGCGCTCCTTACCCGCGGCGATCGACGGTAATTTCCCGCACGACGCGATCGGCGGGGCCGATCTATTTCGGGCCGAAATAGATTGAAAATTAGCGTGTTGCGTGAACGATTTGACAGCAGATTCGATCCCAGTGATCGAACCTGCTGTTGATCGGCGGGTAATCGGCCTAGTGTATGGCCAGCTTAACTCCTGAAGAGTCAAAAAGAAGGTTTGGTGACTGGCCAGTAACAAGCTCAAAGTACTGTATTAGCAGTCAAAGCAAATAACATTGTAGTCTCTAGCTATTGGAAGTCCGGTGTGCGAAGCTGATAAGACTGCAGACCTTCTAGCCAGCTTTTGTAATCAAAGAGTCAGACAATGACAGGCTTTAAGCACCACTATTACAAAAACGGGTTTAAAATCTTGTGTACACACATATGTAAGATGTACATATGTCCTAAGTAAAATTCATTATAAATTACTTGTTCTGGATGTTGTCACTTACAGTAGCTGGTAAAAGTCTGACAGATCTAAGAGGTTTTGGACTATTCCATCATCTCATGGGGTGTTCACTAGCTTTTATTTTGTGAGAAATGGATGCATACAAAAGGATTTTAATTTTTTTTTTCATGATAGTGGTTTTTGTTTTGATAGCGGGATTGTCAGCCACAAAATCAAATTCCATTTACCCACTGCTCTGTGTTTAATATGCAGTCTGTAACCTTACCCTGCCTTGCACGCACTCCAATCTATGCAGAAATGTTTATGGTGTAATACATTTTATCTCAGTGAGCCTGGCTCTATTTTTGCCCTTGCCAACGAGAAGGAAGCTTGTCATCAGCCCTCCCACATTCCTGCTCCTCACTGATTGGCTGAGGGCATTTCAGTGAGCTGCTGAAATCTGATTTATGCTGTGCTCATGTGTGTTTACAAAGCAATCTAGCTAAGACAGTGCAGTTTCTAGGAGGAAAAAAAGTAAGGGAGGAAACGACATCAGCATTGGCCTCAGGCAAAGAGAAGCAAGATGGAAAATGCCAGGAGCAGAACTCTCTTTATTTGCTATATATAATTCACTGAAATCAAAACGTGGACAGTACAATACGTCTGTTATGTAAGTAGAACAAGTATTTATCTATATTTATCTAAGTACATATCTATGTACTAGTATTCTATTTGTTCTTTTTTTTCCTGGGATAGTAAGACTGTCCCTGCAGCTTTAACACCACAATGGCAATGTGCGCCAGACAGCAGATAAAACAGTTAGATGCTTTACAGGCTGATTTTATTTTACAAAAAAACCACAGCTGTGATATTTACTGTACTTTGACATGTGCCCCACAATTGGCTCATTTGGATCATAAGTTTTTAAAACTGTCTAGCCAATAAGAGTGTGGGAAAATACCCAATAACCAAATTCTTCATAAAAATGAAAGGTGGTCCAGAGTAGACCAACAGCCAAGCATTTGTGTAGAAGGGACGCATGCTTTTTTGGTCCAAATGACATCAATACTAATGGCTATTCCATATGCGGTAAGGATGCAGTGTGCCACTAGTGAATATTACTTTTATACCCATGGTCCCTGACATGTAAGTCATTCATGGATAAAAAGGCAATCCCCTCAATGCAGATCTCTATATCACAAGGGGTTCTTGAAATCTGATATTTTAACTGTGTTACCACGTTTTTATCTGCAGTGACAGCAACATACATAGCTCAGCTTCCCTGCTTGCACAGAGGGAAAGATTCATCAAAGCCAGTGCAAGAGAAAATAGAGCAAAGGTGGAGCAGCTGTCAAAGTCACCAACTAAAACTACTGATTTCGGCATGTGCTCCACTTCTGCATAAGTTTTGCAGGAACTGTTCTTGCACTGCATTTGAGCAATTGGTGCGTCAGTTTTGAGATAAGAGTGGGTGATGACTCATTCAGAATTGCAATGCATCCAGCTCTGTGCAGATAATTACACACTCAGAAGGAGGGGAGCCACCAGGCACATTTTGTGGTTTTGCAGTAAATTTGCTGATAAATCTACAGATGCTTTGCGTAGTAGCACAGAAGCTGTACTGCCTTTTTTATTTATTATTTTGGTTTATTTTTCCTGTGGAACGCAGCGTGACCAAGTATCCGGTAGGACGCGAAACGGCCATCGCTAGGCCCACCGTCGCCCCTCACTCCCACCTCCGTTAACAGCAGCTAGTACCGCAACGATCAAGGTATATCTTTGTTGGTTGCTTAACTCTAAATACCAAGATAATTATTGTTCACTTGCAGTAAACCTGCTATGGCACAGACGGAAGGTGCACGCTCTTTTGTTACTTCTTGGTACAAGATTTAAATGCTTTCTTCTCATGTTTGTAAGCGGAGCACACGTCTGGCAAGTAGTGGAAGAGTCTAGCAACCAGGCTGCTGAGAATATTTGTTTTACCACCAGGAGCAAACCCAGGATTTTCAAGGGGATTCCTGAAAGGTCACCCTCAGCCTGGCACAATACAGTATAATAATATGGTAGGACATCATGCTGGGTACAAATAATGCAATTTCTCGACTGACCAACAACCGGATAGATCAGGAGCAGTTTGGATACAGATAATAATGAGGACAGCCGACATTGGTAATGAAGAGGAACTCTGTTAAGTTCCCCAGAGCTGCTCCATGCTCTGTACACACGCTGCTGTGCCATCTACCATGCTCTGTACATGCTGCAGTGCTCTGTACATGCTGCTCTGTACATGCTGCTGCTAAATCCATAGTCAGGTGTAGCAGGAAAAGTAAGGGGGCAGTGCTTTGAGCTGCAGGACGCCTGCAGATATTCTGGTGTCTCAGCTTGTGCCTGTCCCCAGACACTGCACCTGACCTAGTCTGAGGGGGGATTCTGGGCATCTGTATCCCCCCCTCCTGTGTTTGCCTATGACCACCATGCTTTTTTGACCAGATTAACATAACTATTAAAGGGGAAGTGCCACACTACCTTTTCTTCTATTACTAAACTGCTTATGATTGCCTTCTGGATGATCTGCAGAGATAGATCTGAAGAAGCGAGAAATCCAAAGTGTAGATAGAGCAACTGTTTCCCAGAAGAAAGATTATATTTCAGTACTCTTCATTATGAAGTGTTTTATTAGCATTCATTCACTGAAATTCAGAATTCCAGGGATGCATCTGTTAATTAACATGAAGTATGATTCTATTAACTCCCTATGTTTTCTAAAAACAGAAGTTCGGCATTTGGCCGCTGCAACAAGCAGCTAATGTATCTTAAATCCTTGACTCAGCATCCAAAGTGCCAGATCTAGGTGTAATTAGCACTTGCTCATGTCTACATTCTCCACGCAGTTAATTTATTCACCGAGATGCTTGTGGTTTTGTTAAACTTGCCACTAAGAGGTGCTAACTGTAGAGCCGAGAGATCTGATGTAAATCGTGACTTGCTGCACATAACAATTCAGCACTTCACTCCCAACCCCAGGGAAGGGGTGTATCTCCACCACACTGCCTGGTGCTCAGTGCTGCTGAAGCAAGTCATTAATACTGCAGACTGATTAGAGGATCACTACAGGGCTGGGCTCAGCTTCTGAGTAATAGCTGCTGAAGATGTACTTCATGTGAAGCAGACATTATAATGTTTGCATAATCTCAATTATTATGCAGCTTAACTGGTTGTACAATTTCTTTTTTGACTTTGGAACAATCCCTATGCTTGTCTTACGATTCTGCGCAATACACGTTTACTCTTAGAGAAAAGGTAACAGTATTTATCCCTTTCCTGTCTGATATAACAATGTGCTTTAGCTTTTCTTTACATAAGTGAGCTGCAGTGCCAACGAGAGTCTATTACTCTCTAGAACCGGGACCCACAAGTCTGTTTGGGGCCAAGCCCAGAAAACCACTAAGGTTATCAAAAAAGTACCTACCCAGCTGGGCAGGAAGTATGTCAATGGGATTCCCACCGGTCTGTGCATGTGCACAGCACTATGTTCCCATCGTGCACCGCACTATGCTCCCATCGTGCACACTGCCTGTGTTGCCCATTGTCTTACATTACTGCGTGATCCATGGCTCATGTGATAGTGCACTGCAACCTTTACGTCAGATCAGATGCTTTCGCCACATCGCACCACATTAACTCTGCAAGGCTCCACTGACTTACATTTCACTCACGGCACCTTGCGGTAAGAAAGGGTAACACAACCAGGGGCATAGCAATAGGGGTTGCATAGGTTGCGACCGCATCGGGGCCCTTGGGCCAGAGGGGCCAAAAAGGGCCCTCCCTCAACTGAAGTATTAGATCTCTATTGGTCCTGCTTAAACGATTACAGGCCTGTTGCCCTGACATCATTGGTTATGAAAGCACTTGAAAAACTGATAATGGCTTATCTGAAATCCATCACAGATCCCCTGCTGGACTCTGCAATTTGCCTACAGGCCTAATAGATTTGCAGACAACGCCATTAACATGTGTATGCATTATGTACTACAGCATCTAGACACCCCAGGAACCTACACCAGGATTTTATTCATAGATTTCAGCTCTGCATTTAATACCATAATTCTATCACTGCTACACAGCAAGCTCTCCCGCGTACGTTAAAAAGGGGCGCTGGGAAAAAAGGGCGCCGGGTTTTTAACGATAAGCATGGATAACGTTTAAAAATGTATTGTACTGTATTTCGTTTAAAATTAATGTTTTTTAAAGTTATAAATCATTAAATATTGTGCATTAAATCGGCAATTGTAAAAACGTTAATCTTTCGTTTAAATAGTGAAACGTATAATAACGTTTAAAAAAAAAATTACTAAGTAACCCTCCCTGTACCTACCCCTAACCCCTAGACCCCCCTGTTGATGCCTAAACCTAAGACCCCCCCTGTTGGTGCCTAAGTAACCCTCCCTGTACCTACCCCTAACCCCTAGACCCCCCTGTTAGTGCCTAAACCTAAGACCCCCTTGTTGGTGCCTAAACCTAAGACCCCCCTGTTAGTGCCTAAACCTAAGACCCCCCTGTTGGTGCCTAAACCTAAGACCCCCCTGTTGGTGCCTAAACCTAAGACCCCCTGTTGGTGCCTAAACCTAAGACCCCCCTGTTGGTGCCTAAACCTAAGACCCCCCTTTTGGTGCCTAAACCTAAGACCCCCTGTTGGTGCCTAAACCTAAGACCCCCCTGTTGGTGCCTAAACCTAAGACCCCCCTGTTGGTGCCTAAACCTAAGACCCCCCTGTTGGTTTTTTCGTTTAAAAATAATGGTAAAAAAAAAATGTACTGTTTTTCGTTTAAAAATAATGTTTTAAAAAAATTTGTACTGTTTTTCGTTTAAAAATAATATTTAAAAATGTATAAATCATTAAATAATGTGTAATCATGAGAAGCAGTAATAAAACATTAAGTCTCCGGGCGCCGCTTTTAAAACGTTATTTTTCTCCGGCGCCCTTTTTTCCTATCGGGCGCCCATTAAACGATATTTATTATAGGAGTGAATGGCGGCGCCCGATTTGTCCACTAGCCTCAGGCGCCCGAATTTACTGTTTCCAGCTCTCCCAGCTACACATACTTGAATCCATCTGCAAATGGAAAACCAATTTCTTAACCGATAGGAGACAGCATGTTATACTTGGGAAACACACATTAAGCTCTCTGACAGTCAGTACTGGTGCACCCCAGGGCTGTGTACTTTCCCCACAGCTCTACTCACTTTATACCAATGACTGCATCTCCACAGATCCATCTGTTAAGGTTCTGAAGTTTGCAGATAACACAACAGTAGTTGGTCTCATACAAAACGGGGACGAGTCTGCATACAGGCATGTAGTGGGACAGCTTTGCTCCTGGTGCAGCAGCAACACCTTGGAACTAAATGCTCTCAAAACCATGGAGATGATAATAGACTTAATGAGATCTCCCCCCAGCACCTCCCCTTAACCATAAATGGATCTGCAATAACCCAGGTAGAGTCATTTATGTTTCTTGGGTCCACAATCTCAAACAACTTAAAATGGGATAACAATACGGCCACTATCATCAAGAAAGCGCAGCAGAGGATGTACCATCTACGCCAGCTGAGAAAGTTTGGCCTACCTAAAAAACGAATGGTACAGTTCTACACTGCAATTATCGAATCCACCATAACATCATCTATGACTGTATGGTTCGACTCAGCATTAGAAAAGGGGAGGCTGCAGCGCATCATCCGAACAGCAGAAAGGATAATTGGCTGTAGCTTACCTTCCCTGCAGGATCTTTACGCTAGCAGGTACAGAAAGAGAGCAACCAAAATTGCCGCTGACCCCTCTCACCCAGCTTACTCTATCTTTCAGCTCCGGTACCCATGCTTAATGCTGAACCACGTTAGAGCTACTAGGACTTGAAAGTAATCAGCACAGAACTGAAAATGAACAATTCTCACCTTGCTTGCTGCCACTATACTTACATACTGTCCTTGACTTGTAATATACATACTGTCTGTCCTTGTATATTTTTGTTTGTGTGTGTTTGCGTTTGTTAAGCAACTGCCAAGACAAATTCCTTGTAAGTGCAAACTTACTTGTGAAATAAATTAATTCTGATTCTGTGCTCATAATAATCACTTCTATAGAAACTTTGAATAGTGGTAATCATTAACAAGCTGCTCCCCATCCCCTTCTTGCACCTCTGACACTGTAGTTGCCATTGGCAGGGTTTGGTGCGCCTAATCAATTGTTATTTATAGAATGCTTGGGGGGCCCCAATGTAAAACTTGCATCAGGGCTCACAGCTCCTTAGCTACGCCACAGAACACTATGCAGGTTCATAATGTCAGTGTCCAGGGGGCCTTAAACTGTATACTCTCTCCAGGATTTTTTTCATTTAACAGTCACATCCATGATGATTACTCTGGTGTTTCTCAATATAAGGCCTGGTTGGCTGGTTCACATTTGTGTTAAAAAAAAAAAAGATTTGTTCCCAGATTGGAAGGGAATGTATTGAAACAGATGCAAATGGATCCAATGTTAACCTATGGATCCGTTCACATCTGTCCGTTTGAACAGATCCATTCGGCACGATCCGCTAAAGGGACCGCAAGTTCCCTTCTGCAGCAATTTTCCCGGACTGCTGAGCCCAGTGGAACGGAAACGGAAGCTGAAGCACTGCATTGGGGGCAATGAGAAAACGGAACGTTTCTTTCACACTAGTAAAGAAACAGATCATTCTAAGGAGCAAAATCCACTTTGGGGATGGGGGTCTGGGGAGATGTGGGGAAATGGAATGGAAGTAACTGAGTGGCAACGGAGTGAAAACGGATTCGATGGACGGGTAATCAGATACGTTTTCACAGATCCATTTGCCACTAAATTGCCAGTGTGAACCGGGCCTAATGCTCAGCAGCTCTGCAGGCTTCATGTGAAAGCTTTCGGCTGTTTAATGAGATGGGTAAATAACTCCAGACACTGTATATGCAGAGCCATCATTTATTTTCACGTGTGGGATCCCTACAAAATGAATGTATATTTGCCATAAACCCCACAAAATAGTTACAGTACATAAACAACAAGTTATTTTATGCTTTGTGTTGACTCATCATGAACCAATGAGACAAACAGAAAGCAGAGAATTTTGGGTATCTTTTAGGGCCCGTTTCCACTAGCGCGAATTCGCATGCAGACAACGCATGCGGATTCGCATAGGCAATACAAGTGGATGGGACTGTTTCCACTTGTCAGTTTTCATTTGCTTTTTTATGTGCAGGATTTTTCTGCACGGTAGACCCTGCAGAATTCGCCTGCGTGTGGAATGCAGGCGAATCGCAGGCAATGTATTTAATAGGGAAATCGCATGCGTTTTTTGCATGCGTTTTTTGCCGCGATTTCGCATTGAAAGTAATGTAAATTGACACAGGCAGTGACATGGTTAAAATCGCATATACCCTGCCTATGCGAAATCGCATGCGAAATCGCGGCAAAAAACGCATGCGGAATCACATCCGCATGCGATTTTGTCAGCGGTGATATGCGGCGATTCCGCACCGCACTAGTGGAAACGGGCCCTTACACCAAGCTATCTATTGTTGCCATGGTTTCCCAGCACTTCTCCTAACAAAGTTATCACAGCTACAAACTGACGCTGAAAGATAATACATAATGGTTTTATAGATTTTTGAACTAGAGTTGAATAACCCTTTAAACTACAGCAACAAAAAAATGAGCAAAACTCAGCATGTAAACTCAGCATGTAACCAGGGCCGGAGGGAGGTGAAACTGCTGGCTTCACAAACCAGAAACGCTGAAGACATATTTTACTGGCAATACGGAGACAAATCATACATACAGTGGAGTGTCTGATTTCTGTAGGCTAGAATGTATAGGCAGGTATGTACATAGATTACCATCATATAGCGTCAGCAAATTATGTTATTGGAATTCCATTTCTCCATGTTTCGTTTACTGTCACATCTGAGCAGTGCTATAGGGGTAAAATATGAAATGGACTACAACAAATCTGTGTTTTACTAAAAGTGGGCAATTTAAGCCAAACAGTTTTATGGGAGTCTTTTAAACGAGTCAATGAATTCACCGCCTGTGATCCTGTATGCCAGCCAAGCGTTTACAGGCGCTTGCTAGCATATCGATTG
This sequence comes from Hyperolius riggenbachi, assembly GCF_040937935.1. NCBI lineage: Eukaryota > Metazoa > Chordata > Amphibia > Anura > Hyperoliidae > Hyperolius > Hyperolius riggenbachi. Next base: position 215,248,806 of record NC_090652.1, read on the forward strand.
CCATCCCCAGATGTGACATGAGATTTTTTTTTGACGGTCTGGTAACACTGCCGCTTGTCAAATGTGACATGTGCAGTGTTACCAAACGCTGCCACTTGGCTGCATGTATCTGCAGCCAAATGGCGCTTGTGGCTGGAAGACTGCACGACAAGCACGCAGTTCAGTCTACCATGGAAAAGAGGTCTTAGGCCTTGTTCGTGCTGCAGTCCCATTCCCTTCTAAAGTATTTTACAGTACCGCGATTGCCCTGCGATACGGGTGTCCCGAACAATTGCATAGTGTTTGCACTCGTTATTATGTAGCCAAATAGTGGGTCTCTACAGCGCTCCTACCCCAAACTATTGTTCTAATGATTGATCAATGATCTTTAAGGGTGACACTCATAGTGCATGTGTACAAGGCTGTCAAGCTTTTACACATGCTACAAAAAACCTTGGCTGAGGCGAATGTTCGGCAAGGTTTCCACTGGGAATCTAGTGTGTATACACATGTCCCACAACAACACTGAGGAACCACTAAATCGTTTTCATACTCACCCTGCCTGGCAGAAGCCACTCTATAATGCATAGTCTATTATCCTTCCTTCTCTTTTCACTGAATATTACACGCTGCTCAGCCAAGCTGCATGTCTATAAAGGGCCCAAACCGTCACCCTAACAACTGATAGTTATTGTGTGCTTGTGTCACCTGTAAAAATCATGGTTTGATTGTTAGGGTGATACTGGGGTAAAAAAGGCCTATGCAGACACATCTGCAACAGCTGAGCAATGTGCACTGGGAGAGGAGGAAGAATGTTGAGGTGGCACACGATAGATTGGTTTGTGGCAGGTGGGGTAACAACACGCTCACCCATTGATGCGGGACACAAGGTTGTGTGAAGACTTCATGGGACACTCCTCTACTGTATGTATGAGGCTTTAACTCTCAAACGAGCACATTGTTCTCCTCCTTGTCCTGCCTGGCAGCAGCCACTCCATCATGCACTGGGCCTTGTCCCTCCTCCCCTCTCCATAGCAACTGTACATATTGCTCAGTTGTAGACAAGCATATGTCTGTGTGTACTCACACCCAGAGCTGTCACCCTAGCTATCGGTTCCCAATAACTATGGGTGACAGTAATTGCGCACACCTTCAGTCTGAGAGATAATTATAACAGATATCTTAACCACTTGAGGACCACAGTCTTTTCGCCCCTTAAGGACCAGAGCCTTTTTCTCCATTCAGACCACTGCAGCTTTCACGGTTTATTGCTCGCTCATACAACCTACCACCTAAATGAATTTTGGCTCCTTTTCTTGTCACTAATAAAGCTTTCTTTTGGTGCTATTTGATTGCTCCTGCGATTTTTACTTTTTATTATATTCAGCAAAAAAGACATGAATTTTGGCAAAATTTTTTTATTTTTTTTTAACTTTCTGTGCTGACATTTTTCAAATAAAGTAAAATTTCCTATACATTTGAGCGCGAAAGTTATTCTGCTACATGTCTTTGATAAAAAAAAAAAACATTCAGTGTATATTTATTGGATTGGGTAAAAGTTATAGCGTTTACAAACTATGGTGCCAAAAGTGAATTTTCCCATTTTCAAGCATCTCTGACTTTTCTGCGCACCTGTCAGGTTTCATGAGGGGCTAAAATTCCAGGATAGTACAAATACCCCCCAAATGACCCCATTTTGGAAAGAAGACATCCCAAAGTATTCAGTGAGAGGCATGGTGCGTTCATAGAAGATTTTATTTTTTGTCACAAGTTAGCGGAAAATGACACTTTCTGACAAAAAAGAAAAAAAAAAAGTTTCCATTTCTTCTAACTTGCGACAAAAAAAAATGAAATCTGCCACGGACTCACTATGCTCCTCTCTGAATACCTTGAAGTGTCTACTTTCCAAAATGGGGTCATTTGTGGGGTGTGTTCACTGTCCTGGCATTTTGGGGGGTGCCTAATTGTAAGCACCCCTGTAAAGCCTAAAGATGCTCATTGGACTTTGGGCCCCTTAGCGCAGTTAGGCTTCAAAAAAGTGCCACACATGTGGTATTGCCGTACTCAGGAGAAGTAGTATAATGTGTTTTGGGGTGTATTTTTACACATACCCATGCTGGGTGGGAGAAATATCTCCGTAAATGACAATTTTTTATTTTTTTTTACACACAATTGTCTATTTATAGAGATATTTCTCCCACTCAGCATGGGTATGTGGAAAAATACACCCCAAAACACATTATACTACTTCTCCTGAGTACGGCGATACCACATGTGTGGCACTTTTTTGCACCCTAACTGCGCTAAGGGGCCCAAAGTCCAATGAGTACCTTTAGGATTTCACAGGTCATTTTGAGAAATTTGGTTTCAAGACTACTCCTCACGGTTTAGGGCCCCTAAAATGCCAGGACAGTATAGGAACCCCACAAATTACCCCATTTTAGAAAGAAGACACCCCAAGGTATTCCGTTAGGAGTATGGTGAGTTCATAGAAGATTTTATTTTTTTTTTGTCACAAGTTAGCAGAAATTGATTTTAATTTTTTTTTTCACAAAGTGTCATTTTCCGCTAACTTGTGACAAAAAATAAAATCTTCTATGAACTCACCGTACTCCTAACGGAATACCTTGGGGTGTCTTCTTTCTAAAATGGGGTCATTTGTGGGATTCCTATACTGCCCTGGCATTTTAGGGGCCCTAAACCGTGAGGAGTAGTCTTGAAACCAAATGTCGCAAAATGACCTGTGAAATCCTAAAGGTACTCATTGGACTTTGGGCCCCTTAGCGCAGTTAGGGTGCAAAAAAGTGCCACACATGTGGTATCGCCGTACTCAGGAGAAGTATTATAATGTGTTTTGGGGTGTATTTTTACACATACCCATGCTGGGTGGGAGAAATATCTCTGTAAATGACAATTATTTGATTTTTTTTACACACAATTGTCCATTTACAGAGAGATTTCTCCCACCCAGCATGGGTATGTATAAAAATACACCACAAAACACATTATACTACTTCTTCTGAGTACGGCGATACCACATGTGTGACACTTTTTTGCAGCCTAGGTGCGCTAAGGGGCCCAACGTCCTATTCACAGGTCATTTTGAGGCATTTGTTTTCTAGACTACTCCTCACGGTTTAGGGCCCCTAAAATGCCAGGGCAGTATAGGAACCCCACAAGTGACCCCATTTTAGAAAGAAGACACCCCAAGGTATTCTGTTAGGAGTATGGTGAGTTCATAGAAGATTTTTTTTTTTGTCACAAGTTGGCGGAAAATGACACTTTGTGAAAAAAAAACAATACATATCAATTTCCGCTAACTTGTGACAAAAAATAAAATCTTCTATGAACTCACCGTACTTCTAACGGAATACCTTGGGGTGTAGTCTTTCCAAAATGGGGTCACTTGTGGGGTTCCTATACTGCCCTGGCATTTTAGGGGCCCTAAACCGTGAGGAGTAGTGTTGAACCCAATTGTCTCAAAATGACCTGTGAAATCCTAAAGGTACTCATTGGACTTTGGGCCCCTTAGCACAGTTAGGCTGCAAAAAAGTGTCACACATGTGGTATCGCCGTACTCAGAAGAAGTAGTATAATGTGTTTTGTGGTGTATTTTTACATATAACCATGCTGGGTGGGAGAAATATCTCTGTAAATGACACATTTTTGATTTTTTTTTTACATACAATTGTCCATTTACAGAGAGATTTCTCCCACCCAGCATGGGTATGTGTAAAATTACACCACAAAACACATTATACTACTTCTCCTGAGTATGGCGATACCACATGTGTGACACTTTTTTGCAGCCTAGGTGCGCTAAGGGGCCCAACGTCCTATTCACAGGTCATTTTGAGGCATTTGTTTTCTAGACTACTTCTCACGGTTTAGGGCCCCTAAAATGCCAGGGCAGTATAGGAACCCCACAAGTGACCCCATTTTAGAAAGAAGACACCCCAAGGTATTCCGTTAGGGGTATGGTGAGTTCGTAGAAGATTTTATTTTTTGTCACAAGTTAGTGAAAAATGACACGTTGTGAAAAAAACAATAAAAATTCCGCTAACTTTTGACAAAAAATAAAATCTTCTATGAACTCATCATACACCTAACAGAATACCTTGGGGTGTCTTCTTTCTAAAATGGGGTCACTTGTGGGTTTCCTATACCGCCCTGGCATTTTAGGGGCCCTAAACCGCGAGGAGTAGTCTAGAAAACAAATGCCTCAAAATGACTGTTCAGGGGTATAAGCATCTGCAAATTTTGATGACAGGTGGTCTATGAGGGGGCAAATTTTGTGGAACCGGTCATAAGCAGGGTGGCCTCTTAGATGACAGGATGTATTGGGCCTGTTCTGATGGATAGGAGTGCTAGGGGGGTGACAGGAGGTTAATGATGGGTGTCTCAGGGGGCGGTTAGAGGGGAAAATAGATGCAATCAATGCACTGGGGAGGTGATAGGAAGGGGGTCTGAGGGGGATCTGAGGGTTTGGCCGAGTGATCAGGAGCCCACACGGGGCAAATTAGGGCCTGATCTGATGGGTAGGTGTGCTAGGGGGTGACAGGAGGTGATTGATGGGTGTCTCAAGGTGTGATTAGAGGGGGGAAATGGATGCAAGCAATGCACTGGCGAGGTGATCAGGGCTGGGGTCTGAGGGCGTTCTGAGGTGTGGGCGGGTGATTGGGTGCCCTAGGGGCAGATTAGGGTCTAATCTGATGGGTAACAGTGACAGGTGGTGATAGGGGGTGATTGATGGGTGATTAGTGGGTGTTTAGAGGAGAGAAGAGATATAAACACTGCACTTGGGAGGTGATCTGATGTCGGACCTGCGGGCGATCTATTGGTGTGGGTGGGTGATCAGATTGCCCGCAAGGGGCAGGTTAGGGGCTGATTGATGGGTGGCAGTGCCAGGGGGTGATTGATGGGTGATTGACAGGTGATCAGTGGGTTATTACAGGGAATAACAGATGTAAATATTGCACTGGCGAATTGATAAGGGGGGGTCTGAGGGCAATCTGAGCGTGTGGGCGGGTGATTGGGTGCCCGCAAGGGGCAGATTAGGGTCTAATCTGATGGGTAACAGTGACAGGTGGTGATAGGGGGTAATTGATGGGTGATTGATGGGTAATTAGTGGGTGTTTAGAGGAGAGAATAGATGTAAACACTGCGCTTGGGTGGTGATCTGATGTCGGACCTGCGGGCGATCTATTGGTGTGGGTGGGTGATCAGATTGCCCGCAAGGGGCAGGTTAGGGGCTGATTGATGGGTGGCAGTGCCAGGGGGTGATTGATGGGTGGCAGTGACAGGGGGTGATTGATGGGTGATTGACAGGTGATCAGTGGGTTATTACAGGGAATAACAGAGGGGTAGGGGGGTGATCAGGAGGGAGTAGGGGGCAGATTAGGGACTAAAAAAAAAATAGCGTTGACAGATAGTGACAGGGAGTGATTGATGGGTGATTAGGGGGGTGATTGGGTGCAAACAGTGGTCTGGGGGGTGGGCAGGGGGGGGGGGGTCTGAGGGGTGCTGTGGGCGATCAGGGGGCAGAGGGGGGAATCAGTGTGCTTGGGTGGTTAAAGGATACCCTAGGTAACATGTGACATGATGAGGTAGACATGTGTATGTACAGTGCCAAGCACACTAATAACTATGCTGTGTTTCTTATTGTCTTTCTCTGCCTGAAAGAGTTAAATATCAGGTATGTAAGTGGCTGACTCAGTCCTGACAGGAAGTGACTACAGTGTGACCCTCACTGATAAGAAATTCCCCTTTTTAATCTCTTTCTTGCCCTCAGAAGAAATTTTCTGCTAGGAATGTGTTTTATAGTTGGAATGTCTTATCATTTAGGGACACACTGTAGTCACTTCCTGTCTGAGTCAGGACTGAGTCAGCCACTTACATACCTGATATTTAACTCTTTCAGACAGAGGAAGAAAAAAAGGAACACAGCCTAGTTGTTTGTGTGCTAGGCACTGTACATACACATGTCTATCTCATCATGTCACATGTCACCTCGGGTATCCTTTTAAGTGACAGTTCTAATGGGAGGAAGTGTTGGCTAAGCAAAAAATATGGGAACACCTTAAGGCTCCTAAAATAAGCTGAGAGCTGTAAAAATATAAAATATGCACAAAGTAAAAAGCTATTAATTACTAATTACTATTACTACTCTAAAGCAGAACACCAGTGACACACTGCTTCCCATCTAAAGGAGAGCACCGGTGGCACACTGCTTCCCATCTAAAGGAGAACACCGGTGGCACACTGCTTCCCATCTAAAGGAGAGGACCGGTGGCACACTGCTTCCCATCTAAAGGAGAGGACCGGTGACACACTGCTTCCCATCTAAAGGAGAGCACCGGTGGCACACTGCTTCCCATCTAAAGGAGAACACCGGTGGCACACTGCTTCCCATCTAAAGGAGAGGACCGGTGGCACACTGCTTCCCATCTAAAGGAGAGCACCGGTGGCACACTGCTTCCCATCTAAATGAGAACACCGGCGACACACTGCTTCCCATCTAAAGGAGAGGACCGGTGGCACACTGCTTCCCATCTAAAGGAGAACACCGGTGGCACACTGCTTCCCATCTAAAGGAGAGGACCGGTGGCACACTGCTTCCCATCTAAAGGAGAACACCGGTGGCACACTGCTTCCCATCTAAAGGAGAGGACCGGTGGCACACTGCTTCCCATCTAAAGGAGAACACCGGTGGTACACTGCTTCCCATCTAAAGGAGAGGACCGGTGGCACACTGCTTCCCATGTAAAGGAGAACACCGGTCGGTGGAACACTGCTTCCCATCTAAAGGAGAACACCGGTGACACACTGCTTCACATCTAAAGGAGAACACCGGTGGCACACTGCTTCCCATCTAAAGGAGAGGACCGGTGGCACACTGCTTCCCATCTAAAGGAGAACACCGGTGGCACACTGCTTCCCATCTAAAGGAGAACACCGGTGGCACACTGCTTCACATCTAAAGGAGAACACCGGTGGCACACTGCTTCCCATCTAAAGGAGATCACCGGTGGCACACTGCTTCACATCTAAAGGAGAACACCGATGACACACTCCTTCCCATCTAAAGGATAACACTGGTGACACACTGCTTCACATCTAAAGGAGGACACCGGTGAAACACTGCTTCCCATCTAAAGGAGCACCGGTGACACACTGCTTCACATCTAAAGGAGAACACCGGTGACACACTGCTTCCTATCTAAAGGAGAACACCGATGACACACTCCTTCCCATCTAAAGGAAAACACCGCTGGCATACTGCTTCACATCTAAAGGAGGACACCGGTGAAACACTGCTTCCCATCTAAAGCAGCACACCGGTGACACACTGCTTTCCATCTAAAGGAGAACACCGGTGAAACACTGCTTCCCATCTAAAGGAGAACACCGATGACACACTGCTTCCCATCTAAAGGAGAACACCGCTGGCACACTGCTTCCCATCTAAAGGAGAACACTGGTGGCACACTGCTTCCCATCTAAAGGAAAACAGGGGTGGCACACTGCTTCTCATCTAAAGGAGAACACCGGCGACACACTTCTTCCTATCTAAAGGAGAACACCGGTGGCACACTGCTTCCCATCTAAAGGAGAACACTGGTGGCACACTGCTTGCCATCTAAAGGAGCACACCGGTGGCACACTGCATCCCATCTAAAGGAGAACACCGGTGACACACTGCTACCCATCTAAAGGAGAACACCGGTGACACACTGCTTCCCATCTAAAGGAGCACACCGGTGGCACACTGCTTCCCATCTAAAGGAGAACACCGGTGGCACACTGCTTCCCATCTAAAGGAGCACACCGGTGGCACACTGCTTCCCATCTAAAGGAGCACACCGGTGGCACACTGCTTCCTATCTAAAGGAGAATACCGGTGGCACACTGCTTCCCATCTAAAGGAGCACACCGGTGGCACACTGCTTCCCATCTAAAGGAGCACACCGGTGGCACACTGCTTCCTATCTAAAGGAGAACACCGGTGGCACACTGCTTCCCATCTAAAGGAGAACACCGGTGGCACACTGCTTCCCATCTAAAGGAGCACACCGGTGGCACACTGCTTCCCATCTAAAGGAGAACACCGGTGGCACACTGCTTCCTATCTAAAGGAGAACACCGGTGGCACACTGCTTCCCATCTAAAGGAGCACACCGGTGGCACACTGCTTCCCATCTAAAGGAGCACACCGGTGGCACACTGCTTCCCATCTAAAGGAGAACACCAGTGACACGCTGCTTCCCATCTAAAGGAGAACACCGGTGACACACTGCTTCCCATCCAAAGGAGCACACCGGTGGCACACTGCTTCCCATCTAAAGGAGCACACCGGTGGCACACTGCTTCCCATCTAAAGGAGAACACCTGTAGCACACTGCTTCCCATCTAAAGGAGAACACTGGTGACACACTGCTTCCCATCTAAAAGAGCACACCGGTGACACACTGCTTCCCATCTAAAGGAGAACACCGGTGGCACACTGCTTCCTATCTAAAGGAGAACACCGGTGGCACACTGCTTCCCATCTAAAGGAGCACACCGGTGGCACACTGCTTCCCATCTAAAGGAGAACACCAGTGACACGCTGCTTCCCATCTAAAGGAGAACACCGGTGACACACTGCTTCCCATCCAAAGGAGCACACCGGTGGCACTCTGCTTCCCATCTAAAGGAGCACACCGGTGGCACACTGCTTCCCATCTAAAGGAGAACACCTGTAGCACACTGCTTCCCATCTAAAGGAGAACACTGGTGACACACTGCTTCCCATCTAAAAGAGCACACCGGTGACACACTGCTTCCCATCTAAAGGAGAACACCCGTGACACACTGCTTCCCATCTAAAGGAGAACACCTGTGGCACACTGCTTCCCATCTAAAGGAGAACACCGGCGACACACTGCTTCCTATCTAAAGGAGAACACTGGTGACACACTGCTTCCCATCTAAAGGAGCACACCGGTGGCACACTGCTTCCCATCTAAAGGAGAACACCGGTGACACACTGCTTCCCATCTAAAGGAGAACACCGGTGGCACACTGCTTCCCATCTAAAGGAGAACACCGGTGACACACTGCTTCCCATCTAAACGAGAACACCGGTGGCACACTGCTTCCCATCTAAACGAGAACACCGGTGACACACTGCTTCCCATCTAAAGGAGAACACCGGTGGCACACTGCTTCCCATCTAAAGGAGAACACCGGTGACACACTGCTTCCCATCTAAACGAGAAAACTGGTGACACACTGCTTCCCATCTAAAGGAGAACACTGGTGACACACTGCTTCCCATCTAAAGGAGAACACCGGTGACACACTGCTTCCCATCTAAAGGAGAACACCGGTGGCACACTGCTTCCCATCTAAAGGAGAACACCGGTGGCACACTGCTTCCCATCTAAAGGAGAACACTGGTGACACACTGCTTCCCATCTAAAGGAGCACACCGGTGGCACACTGCTTCCCATCTAAAGGAGCCCACCGGTGACACACTGCTTCCCATCTAAAGGAGAACACCGGTGACACACTGCTTCCCATCCAAAGGAGAACACAGGCGACACACTGCTTCCCATCTAAAGGAGAACACCGGTGACACACTGCTACCCATCTAAAGGAGAACACCGGCGACACACTGCTTCCCATCTAAAGGAGAACACCGGTGACACACTGCTTCACATCTAAAGGAAAACACAGTTGACACACTGCTTCCCATCTAAAGGAGAACACCGGTGGCACACTGCTTCCCATCTAAAGGAGAACACTGGTGGCACACTGCTTCCCATCTAAAGAAGCACACCGGTGACACACTGCTTCCCATCTAAAGGAGAACACCGGTGGCACACTGCTTCCAATCTAAAGGAGAACACCGGCGACACACTGCTTCCCATCTAAATGAGAACACCGGTGACACACTGCTTCCCATCTAAAGGAGAACACCGGTGGCACACTGATTCCCATCTAAAGGAGAACACCGGTGACACACTGATTCCCATCTAAAGGAGAACACCGGTGGCACACTGCTTCCAATCTAAAGGAGAACACCGGCGACACACTGCTTCCCATCTAAATGAGAACACCGGTGACACACTGCTTCCCATCTAAAGGAGAACACCGATGACACACTGCTTCCCATCTAAAGGAGATCACCGATGACACACTGCTTCCCATCTAAAGGAGAACACCGGTGACACACTGCTTCCCATCTAAAGGAGAACACCGGCGACACACTGCTTCCTATCTAAAGGAGAACACTGGTGGCACACTGCTTCCCATCTAAAGGAGAACACCGGCAACACACTGCTTCCCATCTAAAGGAGAACACCGGTGGCACACTGCTTCCCATCTAAATGAGAACACCGGTGGCACACTGCTTCCCATTTAAAGGAGAACACTGGTGACACACTGCTTCCCATCTAAAGGAGAACACCGGCGACACACTGCTTCCCATCTAAAGGAGAACACCGGTGGCACACTGATTCCCATCTAAAGGAGAACACCGGTGACACACTGATTCCCATCTAAAGGAGAACACCGGTGGCACACTGCTTCCAATCTAAAGGAGAACACCGGCGACACACTGCTTCCCATCTAAATGAGAGCACCGGTGACACACTGCTTCCCATCTAAAGGAGAACACCGATGACACACTGCTTCCCATCTAAAGGAGAACACCGATGACACACTGCTTCCCATCTAAAGGAGAACACCGGCGACACACTGCTTCCCATCTAAAGGAGAACACCGATGACACACTGCTTCCCATCTAAAGGAGAACACCGGTGGCACACTGCTTCCCATCTAAAGGAGAACACCGGTGGCACACTGCTTCCCATCTAAAGGAGAACACCTGTGGCACACTGCTTCCCATCTAAAGAAGCACACCGGTGACACACTGCTTCCCATCTAAAGGAGAACACCGGTGGCACACTGCTTCCCATCTAAAGGAGAACACCGGCGACACACTGCTTCCCATCTAAGTGAGAACACCGGTGGCACACTGCTTCCCATCTAAAGGAGAACACCGATGACACACTGCTTCCCATCTAAAGGAGAACACCGATGACACACGGCTTCCCATCTAAAGGAGAACACCGGCGACACACTGCTTCCCATCTAAAGGAGAACACTGGTGGCACACTGCTTCCCATCTAAAGGAGAACACCGGTGCCAAACTGCTTCCCATCTAAAGGAGAACACCGGCGACACACTGCTTCCCATCTAAATGAGGTCACCGGTGGCACACTGCTTCCCATCTAAAGGAGAACACCAGCGACACACTGCTTCCCATCTAAAGGAGAACACCGGCGACACACTGCTTCCTATCTAAAGGAGAACACCGGTGGCACACTGCTTCCCATCTAAAGGAGAACACCGGTGACACACTGCTTCCCATCTAAAGGAGAACACCGGTGGCACACTGCTTCCCATCTAAAGGAGAACCCCGGTGACACACTGCTTCCCATCTAAAGGAGAACACCGGTGACACACTGCTACCCATCTAAAGGAGAACACCGGTGACACACTGCTTCCCATCTAAAGGAGAACACCGGTGACACACTGCTTCCTATCTAAAGGAGAACACCGATGACACACTGCTTCCCATCTAAAGGAGAACACCAGCGACACACTGCTTCCCATCTAAAGGAGAACACCGGCGACACACTGCTTCCTATCTAAAGGAGAACACCGGTGGCACACTGCTTCCCATCTAAAGGAGAACACCGGTGACACACTGCTTCCCATCTAAAGGAGAACACCGGTGACACACTGCTTCCTATCTAAAGGAGAACACCGATGACACACTGCTTCCCATCTAAATGAGAACACTGGTGACACACTGCTTCCCATCTAAAGGAGAACACCGGTGGCACACTGCTTCCCATCTAACGGAGCCCACCGGTGACACACTGCTTCCCATCTAAAGGAGCACACCGGTGGCACACTGCTTCCCATCTAAAGGAGAACACCGGTGACACACTGCTTCCCATCTAAAGGAGAACACCTGTGGCACACTGCTTCCCATCTAAAGGAGAACACCGGTGGCACACTGCTTCCCATCTAAAGGAGAACACCTGTGGCACACTGCTTCCCATCTAAAGGAGCACACCGGTGACACACTGCTTCCCATCTAAAGGAGAACACCGGTGACACACTGCTTCCCATCTAAAGGAGAACACCGGTGACACACTGCTTCCCATCTAAAGGAAAACACCGGTGACACACTGCTTTCCATCTAAAGGAGAACACCGCTGGCATACTGCTTCCCATCTAAAGGTGAACACCGGTGACACACTGCTTCCCATCTAAAGGAGAACACTGCTGGCACACTGCTTCCCATCTAAAGGAGAACACCTGTGGCACACTGCTTCCCATCTAAAGGAGAACACCGGTGACACACTGCTTCCCATCTAAAGGAGAGCACCGGTGGCACACTGCTTCCCATCTAAAGGAGAACACCGATGGCACACTGCTTCTCATCTAAAGGAGAACACCGGTGGCATACTGCTTCCCATCTAAAGGAGAACACCGGTGGCACACTGCTTCCCATCTAAAGGAGAGCACCGGTGGCACACTGCTTCCCATCTAAAGGAGAACACCGGTGGCACACTGCTTCCTATCTAAAGGAGAACACCGGTGACACACAGCTTCCCATCTAAAGGAGAACACCGGTGGCACACTGCTTCCCATCTAAAGGAGAACACCGGTGACACACTGCTTCACATCTAAAGGAGAACACCGGTGACACACTGCTTCACATCTAAAGGAGAACACCGGGGGCACACTGCTTCCCATCTAAAGGAGAACACCGGTGGCACACTGCTTCGCATCTAAAGGAGCACACCGGTGACACACTGCTTCCTATCTAAAGGAAAACACCGGTGGCACACTGCTTCCCATATAAAGGAGAACACCGGTGACACACTGCTTCCCATCTAAAGGAGAACACCGGCGACACACTGCTTCCCATCTAAAGGAGAACACCGCTGACACACTGCTTCCCATCTAAAGGAAAACACCGGTGACACACTGCTTCCCATCCAAAGGAGAACACCGGTGGCACACTGCTTCCCATCTAAAGGAGAACACCGAAAACACACTGCTTCCCATCTAAAGGAGAACACAGGTGACACACTGCTTCCCATCTAAAGGAGAACACCCTTTGGCACACTGCTTCCCATCTAAAGGAGAACACAGGTGACATACTGCTTCCCATCTAAAGGAGAACACCGAAAACACACTGCTTCCCATCTAAATGAGGTCACCGGTGGCACACTGCTTCCCATCTAAAGGAGAACACCGAAGACACACTGCTTCCCATCTAAAGGAGAACACCGAAAACACACTGCTTCCCATCTAAAGGAGAACACAGGTGACACACTGCTTCCCATCTAAAGGAGAACACCCTTTGGCACACTGCTTCCCATCTAAAGGAGAACACCGATGACTCACTGCTTCCTATCTACAGGAGCACACACATCAATGTTTTCATATCTTCAGCTCCCGATCACATGACATGCATTCAGTGCCAGTGGTATGCAGCATAGAGCATGCGTCTGTGAGGTGAACACAGACATGACCTGAAGCAGCGCTGGAGCAGGGAAATATTGGACTGCTCCACTTCACAACTCTGCAGAAGGGGGAGGAGTAGGCCCATATATCCCCCCACCCCCTCTCTCCATGGTCTTTATACTTACGCCACTTAGTTTGAGATTGTTCAATAAATGTTATATTTTAAACAATTTGGCCTGCCACTTAGACTATGTTTTAGATTTTGGCCCCTTGTGTGATTGAGTTTGACACCCCTGCAGTAGGCAGTAACTATCTGACAGATCTGACGGGTTTTGAACTAGTCTATCTCCTAGTGGGGCATTCTCAGTATTTCCTTTATTCTTTATAAAAGCACTGCCTGGAAAAGCTCTATGAAAAAGATGCCTGCTGGCCTACCGACATGCTTGCACTTTGTTTGCATATTGTTTTGGCAGTAAGTACTTTTGAAAATAAAGAAACCCCTAAAAATCACCCATGAGGAGATGGACTAGTCCAAAACCTGTCAGATTTTAACAAACTATTGTAAGTGACAGCGCCGTAGGAAAACAGCAATTTAAAGTGTGTTTTGCTGTGGAACAAATCAACATTTTATACAAATGCATTTGAATTAAACAATTTTTGCAATAGTGGTCCTCTAAGTCATAGTTCCCCAACCCTGTCTTCAAGGCCCACCAACAGAACATGGTTTGCAGGAAACTACAAACATTCACAGGTGAGGTAATTAGTGTCTCAGCAGAGCTGATTAACTACCTCTGTGTATTTCCACAAAACATGCACTGTTGGTGGGTCTTGAGGACAGGAGGGGGGAACACTGCGTGATCTTTATAAGCAAAGCACACATTGAGAATCTAGGTTGTAAACAATAACAAGAAAGGAATCCACCCCAGAAAGTTTGTACCCAAGAAAGCATTACACTCTAATTCTGTGTTGTGTAACTAACAAGTGTCACACAGGCACCTTGTATTTGTATGCTTTATTTTCAATCATCATGAATGAACACAAGATCTGTGACCTTTATCATTTATTATTAATTTCAGTCACACAGAACAATGCAAACAAAGACTTGCAGACTGGATTCGGCAAAGCATATACCGACTTTAAAGGTCTCTGGTTAAAAACAAATATTAGCAAAGTTGAAAAACAGTTATTTTTAAGCAAATATATTTACGGTAACAAAGACATTTAATAAAACAGCAAAAAAAGCTATAGCGACATAATCCAAAGCAACCAATCTCTATACTACATTTTTTAATAAAAGGGCTCTTACACTGGTTGCTGTGGGTTGGTACCCATAGCTGTGCTATACACAATACTAGTAAATATAAGAAAGTGCCTAGAAAACAGTACGCTTGGTAAATTAGAAGATATTACAACTTAAAGCATCAAAACTGCTTATAATTCCAATCTACTTTGTAAATATTGGCCATTATTAACAGATTCTGACAAGCACGGCCTCGCTGATATGAATACTATGCACATCTTTATACAGTCTCTCAATATTCCAGGACATGATATGATAGATATTCAGAAGCACAGGATATACATATTGCATGGCTAACCCTATTTTCAATGCAGCTTAGGCATACACAATGCAGAAGATAGCAAAATGCATGCAGACAGAACGGATGTGGACTGCTCTATACCAAATCATTTACACCTTAGCATTTTCATTTTGCTATATTGTTTTCCTTAGTTAATCTCTTTGCCAGTATATACAGTACATTGAGCCCTGATATACTATTTGAATATGAACATTTCGATGTATATCTTGTATAATACAACCAATCATGATTTTTCTATAGATTCCTATTAACCTCTCTACATTATATGAGAGATAAAGGCCCTCTTGCAAGCTGCTGATTCAGCAGGCGGGTCTGTCTCTGTCTGCACCTTAACCAGTCCTGCAACACACAGATGATGCAGCGGAAAAAAAACACACCAGGAAAACAAACAAAAAAAACAAAAATGCAAACAATGGTGACAGGGCAATTGTCAAACAAGGCTCCCTCCCTGCCAATACTATGGCTTTACCCCAATACTGGTAGTGTCTGAGATACACAGCCCAAAGGTTAACCATCCATCTGCAAAAATGATAGCAGCAGCGAATTGGTTATGACAATGCAGAATGATAAATGGATCTCCTAACCCTGTGGTGTATTTCCCTCTGGAAATACAGCACGGTAATGCACGAAGCTGCTGAATAAGCTGTCATTCCATCTTCACAAAGAGGGCCTTGAACTGTCCATTGTTTAAAGGCAAATACCTTTTCATTAGTTTTGCTAATTGACTGTAGCAGTGATAGGTTGACTGGTCTGTACAAGGCAGCAGTAGCAAACCATCATCCATGCAGCTACACAGATCTATTTCATTTCAGCACTGGCATAATAAATACCTCTTTATCCGGATGCTGCAGAAGGACGGAGAAGCAGGAACAAAAGCACAAATCAAGCAGGAACTGGAGGAGAGAAAAAACACAAGGGATGGGGAGACAAGAGGATGCGGAGGTTAGGTTTTTCTATGAAAGCACCGGAGGAAGATGCATTGCCTGTGCCGAGAGGAGCTCTTAAGGCAGCAGCAAGGGGGATTTAACACACCTTATGTTGCCTGGCACTGCAGCATAATGCTCTTTGTTTTAATTCAGCTGATGCTTAGGAAGAAGGTACAGGCAGAACTGGTTAATAGGCTGCTGTGAAATGCACAGAGCACTTTATTCACTCCCTCTCTGCCTAGGACTGTCACCCACCAGCCTGTCTCTGAGAAGCCTGCAGTGGCACTGAGGAGAGGGGGTGAGGAGAGAAGGGGGGAGGGAGAGAGAAAAGGAGGGGGTTGGGGAGAGAAGTAGAAAGAGTGGAAGGAAAAAAAAGGATGAAAAATATTTTGGTGGAGGCGGAGGTAACGCGAGAAGGGAGGGGAGGAATAGACGGTAGATGAGCAGGTGGTGAGAAGGGAGGAAGATGATCGAAACAAAGAATAGGAAATGGAAACGGGGAAACAAGGTGGCTCAAGAATGAGGCAAGATAGAAATGGAAGGTTAATCAATGCAGAGCAAATAAAATGCAGACATCTATGAACAGGGAGAGAGCTTTCCACTAGAAGCTTCTAGAAAGAAGAGGCGCGTCATCCTTCTTTCTCAATGAGAAGCTGCCCTGGTGACAACAGGGAGGCTTGTCACTGGATTTCAGCATCAGCCACCTGACAGGCATCCTGACTGCCAGCCATAGTTCAGGATAACAGCATTAGAGTGAACAGAGGTTTGAAATATCTTCCCCAAGATTACCAACACAGTAAAATTATTTATTATCACTTTGTCACTCAGTACTGATTTCATTTCAGCTGCACCTGACACCTACATACTCCCTGGAGGCAGCCATTTTGTAGGCTGAGCCAATATTCATGAGAATTCAACATGTCACTGCTCATAAACTTGGTGATGTCACACAGGTGAGTGCTTTGTGTGCTAGTCATGCAGAGCAACCTTGGTGCACCTTACCATGCAGATTCTTTTGAGGGAATGTGAGGTACAGCAAACAAAGGGAAGTATAACAGCAATTTAGTGTTCAGAAAATACTTTTTTTGTGTGTATTTTAGACACTGTTCTGCAACTATAGTGTGTATGTCAGTACATACATTTATAGTGTTTTTTAGGTGTTTTAGTGAACTACAAAATCAAATTTATCAATATAAAAAGAGCATTTTAAAATGATGTATATAATTATAGCTCTCTGCATGACAAATCAATTTTTGGCCCCAGAGCTATATCCAAAAGACAGATGAGCTGCCTCCAAAAAAAACCTGTTTGTCCTATAAAGTAATCCTGTATGGAATCATTCCCCAACTTTTGTTGAGGCTGCATATGATGCACATCCTCAGCAGCACTGGGAGCTGCTGAACTTTTTGGCTTCTAAGTCTAGACACTCCACCTTTCACAACTGCCATACCCCCTCCACAGCTGTCATGTCCCCCCTTGTCCACAGTATGCTTCTTCCCACCAGTATCGTGCCTCTTCTTTTATGTCATCTCCTGGCCACATCATAGACTGACCTCAGCCTCATTACAGTGACCAAACAACGGCCACCTCAGTAAGGGTTACAGGCCACATTGGCAGAGTGTTGTAAAATGCTGGGTACCTGCTGGGGCTTAGTAGAGCCCTTTTAGCAAAGGCAGCAAAATTGCTATATTAACATTAAACCAAACTCACTGAGGAATTGGAAAGCTCAGGATCAGAGCTGACTTCGCTCTTAGTTACACCTTCAAATAACTGGTTCACAGTCCTGGAACTCCCGCAGGAAGAATATCCCTGGCGTTGCCGGTGCTACACCTCACTCAGGTCACCCCCCTGAGTAAAGACGTACAGTATCAGTGAAGAGGCGGCACACAAATGGCTTGCTATTTAAAGCATATATTGGTGGTGAAGCAGCACTACATGTTACAAACCTTCACGGTCCTTCATCAGGTGTAAAATGAATCCCAACACCACACCTACATTATAATGGCATAGAGCCCCCCCCCCTTTAAACAAAGGGCGTGGTAATCACTACCTAAACATAGACCACTCCTTACTACCATAATTGCACATATATCCCAACCCCCTTACTAAATACATCACCAAATATAAATATCTATTCAAATCATTACACAATCACTTATTCATAAATTATTCATTACACTAACGGCATTCCTCTCAGGGCTACCACTATAATAAATATTGCAACTGATCGTACTCCTAGGGCACTCCACCAGGGCTACCCATAAACATCGACCTAAAACAAGAAAGGTGAATCGTGTAACAATAATCACTGACCACTATATCATATTGCTTACAATTACCATCACTAAATAGTACAAATTTACAAAAGACATTTCAGGCCATAGCACCATTAAATTTTCTATGGAAACATCTAGAGAGATAGTTAATTTCCTGGATGTTACCATTTTCAAACAGGGTAAAGGTCTAGGCACCAGGTTGTTTAAGAAACCGACAGATAGGAATAACCTACTTAGAAAGGATAGTTATCATCATCCCCACACCACGAGAGCAATACCTAACGGCCAATTTATAAGAGTAAAAAGGATATGCTCCACATCAGAGGAATATGCCCGGGCTGGATTGGACTTGGTGGACAAGTTTGTTGCCAAGGGTTACCCACGAGATAAATTAGCCCAAATCCAAGAAGAGGTCAACCAGTTGGATAGAGTAGACCTATTTAGGGGTAGTAATAGGACTAGGGGTGGGGGAAAGTGGATACCCTTTGTAATGCAATTTGGAAAAAATACCCCATTAGTTAAAAAAACTGTTAGAAAGTTTTGGCCTGTACCCAGTAGCGATCAGGGGGTAGGGAGTCTTTTTCATAATGAACCCCTGTTTGCTCTAAAAAGAGGAAAGACTATTTTAAATACGGTCAGGAAAGTAGATACAGCTGTTGGCCCAGTGAGACAGAGCTTTCGAAAGAATGGTACGTTTGCCTGCTGTAGTTGCAATATACAGTGGAGGAAATTATTATTTGACCCCTCACTGATTTTGTAAGTTTGTCCAATGACAAAGAAATGAAAAGTCTCAGAACAGTATTATTTCAATGGTAGGTTTATTTTAACAGTGGCAGATAGCACATCAAAAGGAAAATCGAAAAAATAACCTTAAATAAAAGATAGCAACTGATTTGCATTTCATTGAGTGAAATACGTTTTTGAACCCCTACCAACCATTAAGAGTTCTGGCTCCCACAGAGTGGTTAGACACTTCTACTCAATTAGTCACCCTCATTAAGGACACCTGTCTTAACTAGTCACCTGTATAAAAGACACCTGTCCTCAGAATCAATCAATCAAGCAGACTCCAAACTCTCCAACATGGGAAAAACCAAAGAGCTGTCCAAGGATGTCAGAGACAAAATTGTAGACCTGCACAAGGCTGGAATGGGCTACAAAAGCATTAGCAAGAAGCTGGGAGAGAAGGTGACAACTGTTGGTGCGATTGTTCGAAAATGGAAGGAGCACAAAATGACCATCAACCGACCTCGCTCTGGGGCTCCACGCAAGATCTCACCTCGTGGGGTGTCAATGGTTCTGAGAAAGGTGAAAAAGCATCCTAGAACTACACGGGAGGAGTTAGTGAATGACCTCAAATTAGCAGGGACCACAGTCACCAAGAAAACCATTGGAAACACATTACACCGCAGTGGATTAAAATTCTGCAGGGCTCGCAAGGTCCCCCTGCTCAAGAAGGCACATGTGCAGGCCCGTCTGAAGTTTGCCAATGAACACCTGAATGATTCTGTGAGTGACTGGGAGAAGGTGCTGTGGTCTGATGAGACCAAAATAGAGCTCTTTGGCATTAACTCAACTCGCTGTGTTTGGAGGAAGAAAAATGCTGCCTATGACCCCCAAAACACCGTCCCCACCGTCAAGCATGGGGGTGGAAACATTTTGCTTTGGGGGTGTTTTTCTGCTAAGGGCACACGACAACTTAACCACTTAAAGAGACTCCGTAACAAAAATTGCATCCTGTTTTTTATCATCCTACAAGTTCCAAAAGCTATTCTAATGTGTTCTGGCTTACTGCAGCATGTTCTACTATCACCATCTCTGTAATAAATCAACTTATCTCTCTCTTGTCAGACTTGTCAGCCTGTGTCTGGAAGGCTGCCAAGTTCTTCAGTGTTGTGGTTCTGTGATGCATCTCCCCCCTCCAGACCCCTCTCTGCACACTGCATGTGTATTATTTAGATTAGGGAAGCTTCTCTCTTCTCTCTTATCTTTTACAAGCTGGATAAATCCTCCTCTGAGCTGGCTGGGCTTTCACATACTGAGGAATTACATACAGGCAGAGCTGTCTGCACTCTGCAGGAAGAAACAGCCTGACACTTCAGTGGAAGATAGCTGCAGGGGGAAAGAAACACACAAATGATCTCTTGAGATTCAAAAGGAAGGGTGTATACAGCCTGCTTGTGTATGAATGTATTTTCTATGTGTGGACATACTGTACATCAACCTACTTCCTGTTTTGGTGGCCATTTTGTTTGTTTATAAACAAACTTTTTAAAACTGTTTTTAACCACTTTTAATGCGGCGGGGAGCGGCGAAATTGTGACAGAGGGTAATAGGAGATGTCCCCTAACGCACTGGTATGTTTACTTTTGTGCGATTTTAACAATACAGATTCTCTTTAAGGACTGCAGTCATAAAACCCCTTAAAGAGACACTGAAGCGAAAAAAAAAATATGATATAATGAATTGGTTGTGTACTATGAATAATTACTAGAAGATTAGCAGCAAAGAAAATAGTCTCATATTTTTATTTTCAGGTATATAGTGTGTTTTCTAACATTGCATCATTCTATAATATGTGCAGATTACACAACACTCAGCATTCAAAATGATTCTTTCAGAGCAGTCTGAACTAATGACCTCTCCTCTGGCAAATAAAAAGAAAACTGTTCACTTACAGTTGAGATAATAAAAGTCAGAAGACAGCCCTCTCCAGGACTTTGAAAGTCGTAGAGATTAATGGCTTTTTTGCATAGAGATAACAACTGGAGTTTTTTTCACGCTTCCTGTACTGGAAACAATTACACTGATGTATCTGATCTTAATGTTTTATTTCTTAGCTGTGCTACACATACAAATCATAATATCATAATTTTTTTTTCGCTTCAGTGTCTCTTTAAGGACCAGAGCCTTTTTTTCCATTCAGACCACTGCAGCTTTAACGGTTTATTGCTCGGTCATACAACCTACCACCTAAATGAATTTTACCTCCTTTTCTTGTCACTAATACAGCTTTCTTTTGGTGCGATTTGATTGCTGCTGTGAGTTTTACTTTTTATTATATTCATCAAAAAAGACATGAATTTTGTCAAAAAAAATGACTTTTTTTACTTTCTGTGCTGACATTTTTCAAATAAAGTAAAATTTCCTATACATTTGAGCGCGAAAGTTATTCTGCTACATGTCTTTGATAAAAAAAAACCCATTAAGTGTATATTTATTGGTTTGGGTAAAAGTTATAGCGTTTACAAACTATGGTGCAAAAAGTGAATTTTCCCATTTTGAAGCATCTCCGAATTTTTTGACCCCCTGTCATGTTTCATGAGGTGCTAAAATTCCAGGATAGTATAAATACCCCCCAAATGACCCCATTTTGGAAAGAAGACATCCCAAAGTATTCACTGAGAGGCATGGTGAGTTCATAGAAGATTTTATTTTTTGTCACAAGTTAGCGGAAAATGACACTTTGTGACAAAAAAAAAGGAAAAAAAAAGTTTCCATTTCTTCTAACTTGCGACCAAAAAAAATTAAATCTGCCACGGACTCACCATGCCCCTCTCTGAATACCTTGAAGTGTCTACTTTCCAAAATGGGGTCATTTGTGGGGTGTGTTTACTGTCCTGGAATTTTGGGGGGTGCTAAATTGTAAGCACCCCTGTAAAGCCTAAAGGTGCTCATTGGACTTAGGGCCCCTTAGCGCAGTTAGGCTGCAAAAAAGTGCCACACATGTGGTATTGCCGTACTCAGGAGAAGTAGTATAATGTGTTTTGGGGTGTATTTTTACACATACCCATGCTGGGTGGGAGAAATATCTCTGTAAATGACAATGTTTTGATTTGTTTTACACACAATTGTCCATTTACAGAGATATTTCTCCCACTCAGCATGGGTATGTGTAAAAATACACCCCAAAACACATTATACTACTTCTCCTGAGTATGGCGATACCACATGTGTGGCACTTTTTTGCACCCTAACTGCGCTAAGGGGCCCAAAGTCCAATGAGTACCTTTAGGATTTCACAGGTCATTTTGCGACATTTGGTTTCAAGACTATTCCTCATGGTTTAGGGCCCCTAAAATGTCAGGGCAGTATAGGAACCCTACAAATGACCACATTTTAGAAAGAAGACACCCCAAGGTATTCCGTTAGGAGTATGGTGAGTTCATAGAAGATTTTATTTTTTGTCACAAGTAAGCGGAAATTGATTTTAATTGTTTTTTTTTTCACAAAGTGTCATTTTCCGCTAACTTGTGACAAAAAATAAAATCTTCTATGAACTCACCATACTCCTAACGGAATACCTTGGGGTGTCTTCTTTCTAAAATGGGGTCATTTGTAGGGTTCCTATACTGCCCTGGCATTTTAGGGGCCCTAAACCGTTTGGAGTAGTCTTGAAACCAAATGTTGCAAAATGACCTGTGAAATCCTAAAGGTACTCATTGGACTTTGGGCCCCTTAGCGCAGTTAGGGTGCAAAAAAGTGCCACACATGTGGTATCGCCATACTCAGGAGAAGTAGTATAATGTGTTTTGGGGTGTATTTTTACACATACCTATGCTGAGTGGGAGAAATATCTCTGTAAATGGACAATTGTGTGTAAAAAGAATCAAAAAATTGTCATTTACAGAGATATTTCTCCCACCCAGCATGGGTATGTGTAAAAATACACCCCAAAACACATTATAATACTTCTCCTGAGTAGGGCGATACCACATGTGTGGCACTTTTTTGCAACCTAGGTGCGCTAAGGGGCCTAACATCCTATTCACAGGTCATTTTGAGACATTTGGATTCTAGACTACTCCTCACGGTTTAGGGCCCCTAAAATGCCAGGGCAGTATAGGAACCCCACAAGTGACCCCATTTTAGAAAGAAGACACCCCAAGGTATTCTGTTAGGAGTATGGTGAGTTCATAGAAGATTTTTTTTTGTCACAAGTTAGCGGAAATTGACACTTTGTGAAAAAAAAACCAATATAAATAAAGTTCCGCTAACTTGTGACAAAAAATAAAATCTTCTATGAACTCACCATACTCCTAACGGAATACCTTGGGGTGTCTTCTTTCTAAAATGGGGTCACTTGAATGGTTCCTATACTGCCCTGGCATTTTAGGGGCCCTAAACCGTGAGGAGTAGTCTTGAACCCAAATGTCGCAAAATGACCTGTGAAATCCTAAAGGTACTCATTGGACTTTGGGCCCTTTAGCGCAGTTAGGCTGCAAAAAAGTGCCACACATGTGGTACTGCCGTGCTCAGAAGAAGTAGTATAATGTGTTTTGTGGTGTATTTTTACATATACCTATGCTGGGTGGGAGAAATATCTCTGTAAATGACATATATTAGATTTTTTTTACACACAATTGTCCATTTACAGAGATATTTCTCCCACCCAGCATGGGTATGTGTAAAAATACACCCCAAAACACATTATACTACTTCTCCTGAGTACGGCGATATGACATGTGTGACACTTTTTGCAGCCTAGGTGCTCTAAGGGGCCCAACGTCCTATTCACAGGTCATTTTGAGGCATTTGTTTTCTAGACTACTCCTCACGGTTTAGGGACCCTAAAATGCCAGGGCAGTATAGGAACGCCACAAGTGACCCCATTTTAGAAAGAAGACACCCCAAGGTATTCCGTTAGGTGTATGGTGAGTTCATAGAAGATCTTATTTTTTGTCACAAGTTAGTGAAAAATGAAACTTTGTGAAAAAACAAAAAAAATCAATTTCCGCTAACTTTTGACAAAAAATAAAAATCTTCTATGAACGCTTCATACATCTAACAGAATACCTTGGGGTGTCTTTTTTCTAAAAAGGGGTCACTTGTGGAGTTCCTATACTGCCCTGGCATTTTACGGGCCCAAAACCGTGAGTAGTCTGGAAACCAAATGTCTCAAAATGACTGTTCAGGGGTATAAGCATCTGCAAATTTTGATGGCAGGTGGTCTATGAGGGGGCGAATTTTGTGGAACCGGTCATAAGCAGGGTGGCCTCTTACATGACAGGTTGTATTGGGCCTGATCTGATGGATAGGAGTGCTAGGGGGGGGTGACAGGAGGTGATTGATGGGTGTCTCAGAGGGTGGTTAGAGGGGAAAATAGATGCAATCAATGCACTGGGGAGGTGATCGGAAGGGGGTCTGAGGGGGATCTGAGGGTTTGGCCGAGTGATCAGGAGCCCACACGGGGCAAATTAGAGCCTGATTTGATGGGTAGGTGTGTTAGGGGGTGACAGGTGGTGACAGGAGGTGATTGATGGGTGTCTCAAGGTGTGATTAGTGGGGGGAATAGATGCAAGCAATGCACTGGCGAGGTGATCAGGGCTGGGGTCTGAGGGCATTCTGAGGGTGTGGGCGGGTGATTGGGTGCCCTAGGGGCAGATAGGGGTCTAATCTGATGGGTAGCAGTGACGGGCTGATTGATGGGTGATCAGTGGGTGATTAGATGGCAGAACAGATGTAAACAATGCACTTTGGAGGTGATCTGATGTCGGATCTGCGGGCGATCTATTGGTGTGGGTGGGTGATCAGATTGCCCGCAAGGGGCAGGTTAGGGGCTGATTGATGGGTGGCAGTGACAGGGGGTGATTGATGGGTGGCAGTGACAGGGGTTGATTGATGGGTGATTGATAGGTGATTGACAGGTGATCAGTGGGTTATTACAGGGAAGAACAGATGTAAATATTGCACTGGCGAATTGATAAGGGGGGGTCTGAGGGCAATCTGAGCGTGTGGGGCAGGTGATTTGGTGCCCGCAAGGGGCAGATTAGGGTCTATTCTGATGGGTAACAGTGACAGGTGGTGATAGGGGGTGATTGATGGGTAATTAGTGGGTGTTTACAGGAGAGAATAGATGTAAACACTGCACTTGGGAGGTGATCTGACGTCGGATCTGCGGGCGATCTATTGGTGTGGGTGGGTGATCAGATTGCCCGCAAGGGGCAGGTTAGGAGCTGATTGATGGGTGGCAGTGACAGGGGGTGATTGATGGGTGGCAGTGACAGGGGTTGATTGATGGGTGATTGATAGGTGATTGACAGGTGATCAGTGGGTTATTACAGGGAAGAACAGATGTAAATATTGCACTGGCGAATTGATAAGGGGGGGGGGGGGGTCTGAGGGCAATCTGAGCGTGTGGGGCTAGTGATTTGGTGCCCGCAAGGGGCAGATTAGGGTCTATTCTGATGGGTAACAGTGACAGGTGGTGATAGGGGGTAATTGATAGGTAATTAGTGGGTGTTTACAGGAGAGAATAGATGTAAACACTGCACTTGGGAGGTGATCTGACGTCGGATCTGCGGGCGATCTATTGGTGTGGGTGGGTGATCAGATTGCCTGCAAGGGGCAGGTTAGGAGCTGATTGATGGGTGGCAGTGACAGGGGGTGATTGATGGGTGGCAGTGACAGGGGGTGATTGACAGGTGATCAGTGGGTTATTACAGGGAAGAACGGATGTAAATAATGCATTGGCGAATTGATAAGGGGGGGTCTGAGGGCAATCTGAGCGTGTGGGCGGGTGATTGGGTGCCCGCAAGGGGCAGATTAGGGTCTAATCTGATGGGTGGTGATAGGGGGTGATTGATGGGTGATTGATGGGTAATTAGTGGGTGTTTAGAGGAGAGAAGAGATGTAAACACTGCACTTGGGAGGTGATCTGATGTCGGATCTGCGGGCGATCTATTGGTGTGGGTGGGCGATCAGATTGCCCGCAAGGGGCAGATTAGGGGCTGATTGATGGGTGGCAGTGACAGGGGGTGATTGATGGGTGATTGACAGGTGATTGACAGGTGATCAGGGAGGATAGATGCATACAGTACACAGGGGGGGGGGGGGTCTGGGGAGAATCTGAGGGGTGGGGGGTTGATCAGGAGTACCCAGGGGGCAGTTTAGGGACTAAAAAAAAAAATAGCGTTGATAGATAGTGTCAGGGAGTGATTGATGGGTGATTAGGGGGGTGATTGTGTGCAAACAGTGGTCTGGGGGGTGGGCAGGGGGGGGGGGGGTCTGAGGGGTGCTGTGGGCGATCAGGGGGCAGGAGGGAGCAGATCAGTGTGTTTGGGTGCAGACTAGGGTGGCTGCAGCCTGCCCTGGTGGTCCCTCGGACACTGGGACCACCAGGGCAGGAGGCAGCCTGTATAATACACTTTGTAAACATTACAAAGCGTATTATACGCTTCCTATCCGGCGATCGTCGGGTCAACAACCCGCCGGCGCTTCCGATTGGCCGGCGGGTTGACGTCGCGGGTGGGCGGAGCCTATTGCCGGTGGATGCGCGCGCATCCCAGCGCGCGATCCCCAGCAAAACAGTGCCCCAGGACCTGACGCCATTCTGCGTTACGTGGTCCTGGGGCTGCCACTTTGCCACCGCCAATATGAAGTAGGCGGTCGGCAAGTGGTTAATCGCATTAACGGGAAAATGGACGGAGCCATGTATCGTGAAATCCTGAACGACAACCTCCTTCCCTCTGCCAGGAAACTGAAAATGGGTCGTGGATGGGTGTTCCAGCACGACAATGACCCAAAACATACAGCAAAGGCAACAAAGGAGTGGCTCAAGAAGAAGCACATTAAGCTGAGGAGACCGGGCACTGTCCTGTTGTTGCATTTATTTGCTGCTTGCAGCCAGATGACATATGGTATTGAATATTAAAAACATCAAACCTGTCAGCAGTCTTGCATCATGTATCAAAGATACATCCAGTGAGGCTTGCGGGGGGGGTGTGGTGACCAGGGGGTGATGGATGTGCACAACAGCTGTTTCGCGCTCTGTAGCGCTTGCTCACGTGCGTATCCGGGCAAATGACGGCGCTTCTGAGTCTCGGATATCTTGACCCGAGGCTCCGCCCACAGCGCGCGTCATTGGTCCGTAGGTGAGGTTGTGGAAAGTGCTTCCTGTTTAGGATGTGAGAGGACTCCAGTACTGGCGGAAGTGACTGACAGAGGGTCCATGCGGGCGCCATTACTGGCAAAATTGTGCATTACAATTTTGCCAGTAATGGCGCCCGCATGGACCCTCTGTCGGGCACTTCCGCCAGTACTGGAGTCCTCTCACATCCTAAACAGGAAGCACTTTCCACAACTTCACCTACGGACCAATGACGCGCGCTGTGGGCGGAGCCTCGGGTCAAGATATCCGAGACTCAGAAGTGCCGTCATTTGCCCGGATACGCACGTGAGCAAGCGCTACAGAGCGCGAAACGGCTGTTGTGCACATCCATCACCCCCTGGTCACCACACCCCCCCCCCCCGCAAGCCTCACTGGATGTATCTTTGCTATATGATGCAAGACTGCTGACAGGTTTGATGTTTTTAATATTCAATACCATATGTCATCTGGCTGCAAGCAGCAAATAAATGCAACAACAGGACAGTGCCCGGTCTCCTCATCTTTATGTATTTTTGCAACATTGAAAACTTTCTTCTGTGTTTTTTCAACTGTGAGCATGTCACTGTGCATAATATGTTGCGGCCAGACAAGTGAGGACTTGTGTATGTTACAGCAGAGTGGGCGTCGCTCACCCTCATTTTTGCCGGGTGCCCAGCTTCCTCCTTTTTTCGATTTTTTCTCAGAAGCACATTAAGGTCATGGAGTGGCCTAGTCAGTCTCCGGACCTTAATCCAATAGAAAACCTATGGAGGGAGCTCAAGCTCAGAGTTGCACAGAGACAGCCTCGAAACCTTAGGGATTTAGAGATGATCTGCAAAGAGGAGTGGACCAACATTCCTCCTAAAATGTGTGCAAACTT
The DNA here is from genome assembly GCF_040937935.1 of Hyperolius riggenbachi. Classification (NCBI taxonomy): domain Eukaryota; kingdom Metazoa; phylum Chordata; class Amphibia; order Anura; family Hyperoliidae; genus Hyperolius; species Hyperolius riggenbachi. The sequence continues at coordinate 215,276,873 of NC_090652.1, forward strand.
GGTCATCAATTACAAGAAACGTTTGACCTCTGTGCTTGCAAACAAGGGTTATTTCACTCAATGAAATGCAAATCAGTTGCTATCTTTTATTTAAGGTTATTTTTTCGATTTTCCTTTTGATGTGCCTTCTGCCACTGTTAAAATAAACCTACCATTGAAATGATACTGTTCTGAGACTTTTCATTTCTTTGTCATTGGACAAACTTACAAAATCAGTGAGGGGTCAAATAATTATTTCCTCCACTGTATGTTCAGCAATTATAGGAGGCAATTCCATTTCTCATCCACATACTGGAAATAAAGTGACGATTAAAGGGAGATTTAACTGTGCTACTACACACGTGGTTTATGGTTTGAAATGCCCATGTGGCATGATGTATGTTGGCATGACCACACAGGCAGTACGTGTGCGAATTCAGGAACACAGGCGTTTTATTAGCAGGTTTCTGGAAGGAAAAGAGAACTATGAGACCTCCGTGTCTAGACATTTTCGTGATGCGAGACATAGGCCCTCACAGTTAAGATCAAGGCCGGGCCGAGGCATAGGCTGGAGAGGCTCCAGCCTCAGGGCGCAGTGTAGGAGGGGGCGCAGAATTCATTCAGCTGTCATTCCTAATTGTGTTTGAAGCAGAAAGAAATAAGAAAAGGGGATACATGGCAGTGACTGCAAGCCAGATAACTAGATATTAAGGTGTTGGGGAGGTTGTGGGCCCTGTGGCGCCTCTAATAGCAATCAGTGTTTGATGGCTCGGGTGGCAGGGATGGAGGGGCGCACTTTGGTGTCTCAGCCTTGGGTGCTGGAGGACCTTGTCCCAGCTCTGGTTAAGATGGTTAGTCTTGGATGCTCTGGATGTACAAGTATGTAGCGGTGACAGAGAAAAATTATTACTCCAGAAAGAAGCACGCTGGATCAGTTATTTGGCTGTAGCATATCGACCTAGAGGGATGAACGAGCATGTGCAATGGAAATGTTTTTTTGTAATGATGAACGAGCATGTGCAATGAAATGTCTTTTGTAAATTTGTACTATTTAGTGATGGTAATTTTAAGCAATATGATATAGTGGTCAGTGATTATTGTTACATGATTCACCTTTCATGTTTTAGGTCGATGTTTATGGGTAGCCCTGGTGGAGTGCCCTAGGAGTACGGTCAGTTGCAATATTTATTATAGTGGTAGCCCTGGGAGGAATGCCGTTAGTATAATGAATAATTTATGAATAAGTGATTTTGTAATGATTTGAATAGATATTTATATTTGGTGATGTATTTAGTAAGGGGGTTGGGATATATGTGCAATTATGGTAGTAAGGAGTGGCCTATGTTTAGGTAGTGATTACCACACCCTTCGTTTAAGGGGTGTGGTCTCTATGCCATTATAAATGTAGGTGTGGTGTTGGGATTCATTTTACACCTGATAAAAAACCGTGAAGGTTCGTAACATGTAGTTCTGCTTAGTTACACCTTGCCTTATTATATTTGCTCTGATCTCTGGAATTGCTGAAAATCTGGACCCTCAATTTGCACTGTAGGTAACATTTGGTTAAATAGTTTTTTTATTCCATGCCTTGTTTATGTTACCTAATTTTGCTTCAGACCAAATTTGATGGGTACATTTAACCACTTGCCGACCGCGCACTCATAACGCGCGTCGGCAAAGTGGTAGCTGCAGGACCAGCGACGCAGTATTGCGTCGCCAGCTGCAGGCTAATTAATCAGGAAGCAGCCGCTCGCGCGAGCAGCTGCTTCCTGTCAATTCACGGCGGGGGGCTCCGTGAATAGCCTGCGGGCCGCCGATGGCGGCTCGCAGGCTAAATGTAAACACAAGCGGAAATAATCCGCTTTGTTTACATTGTACGGCGCTGCTGCGCAGCAGCGCCGTAAGGCAGATCGGCGATCCCCGGCCAATCAGCGGCCGGGGATCGCCGCCATGTGACAGGGGACGTCCTGTCACTGGCTGCACAGGACGGATAGCGTCCTGTGCAGCCCCGATCACCGGGGATGACAGGTAGGAGAGGGAGGGGGGGAATTTCGCCGCGGAGGGGGGCTTTGAGGTGCCCCCCCCCGCAACATGCCAGCCAAGAGGAGCGATCAGACCCCCCTGCACACCATCCCCATAGGGGGGAAAAAAGGGGGGCGATCTGATCGCTCTGCGTGCTGCCTGATCTGTGCTGGGGGCTGCAGAGCCCACCCAGCACAGATCACAGAATACTGTGCTGGTCCTTAAGGGGGGGTAAAGGGTGGGTCCTCAAGTGGTTAAATAGAATAAATACATTTTAAAAAAAATTGCCCCCCAACCTATGATGGTTTCCTCGGTTCTGGTGCCCTCATGAATTAGTCTTAAGGCATAAATAAGCATAACCAAATTCCTCCTTTGCGTGATGCATCACCTTAAAGCTGGCCACTAACGGTCCAATTTCTAGCGAAAAATCGTTCGAGCGATCAGAAATTCTGATCGGACGAAAAATCGTTCACTACACCATCAACTAACCAATCATTACTTCCTATCTATTACGACCACCAAGAAAATCCAAATTTTCGTTCGACGAAAATTCATTCGGGCGACATTTTTTTTCATTCGTTCATAATTGATTGTGTCCACCAATGGAGATTATTTACAACCAATCCGATCAGAATTTCTGATCGATCGAACAATTTTTCGCTAGAAATTGGACAGTTAGTGGCCAGCTTAACCTTCCTCTAAATGTTGTCTAGGGCTAACCTACCTCTTTATCTGTCCCTATACCTATCCTTAACCAATATTTACCTCTATTTCTAACCAATAAGTCTAACCTAACCTAAAACTATCCTTTAGCTTGTAAAACCCAAGATTTGCCTTGGTAAACTGTTATTCAGAAAGATCATTCATGGAAAGATCTACAATGACTACACTACAGGTGTACCTGATGTCACTGATGATTTGCCATTGATGAGTCATGTATTTTCAATGGCATCCCACCTCTATTTCTCCTCTATTCCTCTTTTGTAGTCACCAGGGTTGGGGACCTCTCACTCTCTTCTTCCCAATATTGTGTCTGTACATTAAATGCTCCAAGAATGCTCTTTCTGAGCAACAATTACTGAATGTGTGTATGTGGCTTAATAAAGTCTCACCCATAGCAGCCCTCAACCCTAATGCTGGGTACACACTTTGCGATTTCCTGCTCGATCCGCGGGATCGATTGGACCAATTAGATTATTTTTAACATGCTCGATCGGGTTTCGATCAACACAGCCGTCGATTTTGCATGTTAAGTATGCAAAATTGACGGCTGTATCGATCGAAACCCGATCAAGCATGTCGGAAATAATTGAATCGATCCCGATCGATCTCACGGATCGAGTGGGAAATTGCAACGTGTGTACCCAGCATAACTTCCTTTGACTTCTCTAACCACTAAATAACTCCGATAGCTATTGTCAGGTCTGAGTGGTTTAGAAGCCCAGCTTACAATTGATGTATCAACAAATTTAACTTCTTCAACCTACGTGAACCTTACAGCAAGGTTGTTATAGTGCCCCTATACTTCAGATGGAATCCCTCTAAAAAGGTTAAAGTTTACCAAAATAAGTAAATCAATACTATAGCACAGTATCCTAATTGTCTTCCTAGCCCTAGTATTGATATTCAGAACATACTGTGAATTCATTTAATTTACCCCTTTAGCCAAGAGCCATTGTTGCCAGAATAAATCAGTATGTATGTAGTAGTACATACAAGCACTATCCACTCTCTGGCCCTTTCTGTAGTGCAGGGATTCATAGCAGTGACATGCTCTGTTATGGCTGCATTTATGCTCTTGTTAGGCAAACAAATTAGGCCTGGTGCACACCAAAAACCGCTAGCAGATCCGCAAAATGCTAGCAGATTTTGAAACGCTTTTGCTTTTTTTTCTGTAGCGTTTCAGCTAGCATTTTGCGGTTTTGTAAAACGTTTTTGGTGTAGTAGATTTAATATATTGTTACAGTAAAGCTGTTACTGAACAGCTACTGTAGCAAAAAACGCCTGGCAAACCGCTCTGAAGTGCCGTTTTTCAGAGCGGTTTGCGGTTTTCCTATACTTAACATTGAGGCAGAAACGCATCCGCAATCCAAAATCTGCAGCAGCCCGGGAGTATGCGTTTCTGCAAAACGCCTCCCGCTCTGGTGTGCACCAGCCCATTGAAATACATTACCCTAGCGGATCCGCACCCGCAAGCAGATCGCAAACCGCAGCGGAAACACTCCGGTGTGCACTAGGCCATAGAGATGACACAACAAGATGGCAAAACTAACATGCTGATGCACTCTTTATTAGACAACGCGTGCAGGAGCCGTTCTCCTGCACGCGTTGTCTGCCTGCGGCGTGTCGTCGGGTATCTGTGGTGCGATGCAATCAGCGGTGGTAGCTGGTAATTAAAGCCGACGGAAAACGCTGGTTCGCGGGTGCGTTGGATGAAAAACTGCGCGCGTCGGAACCGCAATGCATCAAAACGCAGCGTCAGGTGTGAAAGGTTAAATGAAAGTCTATAGACTTTCATCTTACCTTGGTTAACGCAAACGGCTGCCGTTTGCGTTAACGCACAAAATCTGCCCTAATGTGAAAGAGCCCTTAGGATAGCTCATATGGAAATATTTAGCTACAATGTAATGTAAGGTCACTGACAGTAGCATAGCTTAGGAGCTCTGGGTCCCAGTTCGAGTTTTATTATTTTGGGGCCCCCTCAAGCACTCTATACATAACAATTGATATGGAGAACCAAAACCTGCTAATGGCAACTACAATGTCAGAGAGGTGTAAGCTGGGGAGGGGAACAGTCTATTAACGGTTACAACTAATCAAAGCACATATAGGCCTGGTGCACACCAGAGGAGTTTTTCTGAGCGTTTTGAGTTTTTAAATCTGCTGCTAATGTTATCCTATGTGTCTGTGCACACTGGAGCAATGAGGTTTTGTAAAAAAAACCCATAGCATTACATTGGGAATAGCTTTTGAAACCTCTAAAAGCTCTTCCCAATGTAATGCTATGGGGTTTTTTTACAAAACCTCATTGCTCCAGTGTGCACAGACACATAGGATAACATTAGCAGCAGATTTAAAAACTCAAAACGCTCAGAAAAACTCTTCTGGTGTGCCCCAGGCCATAGAGGTGATCATTACCAGCTTAGAACTGATAAAGCAGTTGAAGAAGGGCCCCTCTGGTCCAGGGTCCCTGGTGTGGTTGCTAACTCATTATCTTCTATTGCTACACCACTGGTCATTGATAATAGAGATATCCTGCAAGTGTGTGTACAGTGTATGATATACCGTATGCCTTTAGTTTATGCTGTGCAAGGTGTATAGTCAGATCCTATCAGATTTAGCATGCATTGTGAGAAAGGCTTCTTAAAGTGAACCTTAAAGAGAAACTTCAGCCTAAACAAACATACTGTCATAAAGTTACATTCGTTATGTTAATTAAAATAGATATGTAATATAATCTCTTACCCACCCTGTTCTAAAAGAACACGCAAATGTTTGTGATTTCATGAGGGCAGCCATCTTTGTGGTTGAAAGGAGGTCACAGGGAGCATGAGACACAGTTCCATCTGTCCTGTGTCCTGATCATCCCTCCCAGTTGCTAGGCAACGAGAACAACAACATCAGAAATCTCATCATGCTTTGCACAGCATCAGGGGAAAAATGCCCGGGCAGTTTTCTGTGATGGGGCAGAGCTTAGCTAAAAATTCAGCTAAAAATTAGGCTTGGGTAAGAAAAACAAAGTTCTGATACTGTGAAACTGTTAAAGAAACACCAAGCTTTTTCAGTTCTGCTGAGTAGATTTTTAGTCAGGAGGTTCACTTTAAGTCTCCCAAAAAAATGAGTTTTACTCACCTGGGGCTTCCCTCAGCCGATCGGTGCCCTCGCCGTGTCTCTGCTATCCTCCCGTCCCCGCCGGCGACTACTTCCGGTTTCGCCGTCAGGACCCGACAGGCTGGGAACGCGAGTGATTATTCGTGTTCCCAGCCACAATATCGCCCCCTATGCTGCTATTGCGGCCTCCTTGCTAAACTAAAACCCAAGTTTGACAATTTTTGTTACATCCATGCTCTTCTCTCACTCTCAGTAGCCTATTAAAGGATACATGAAGTGAGAGGAATATGGAGGCTGCCATATTTATTTACTTTTAAACAATGCAAATTTCCTGGCTGTCCTGCTGGTCCTCCGTCTCCCATCTAGCCATAAAACAAGCATGCCGATCAGAAGTTTGTCCAAAGTTTTCAATAAAAGCAGACAGTGCTCCTTGTAGTTCCCTTATAACATAATGGCTCTTCTTGGTAGAGTTGGAGAGCCACCCAGTCCATATTCCACAGCACCTGTTGGGTGTACAACTCCCCCCCCCCCCCAAGTCCACAGACCCCTACAGTTGTGGGGTTGAGAGGCACAGGAGTGGGGTTGAGAGGCAGTCATGACTCATGACTATTGGTGGCACCAAGAAGGCTGGTTTGGGAGATTCCAAGTTTTAAATCTCCAGAGCTCAGACTATGTGACCGTCTGAGCTCATCACAATCAATTTAGGGAGATTTGCACATAGCTGGCGTATAATTGTTAGTCTGCTGGGAGGAAAAACAGGGCATCAAGTTAGTACAAAAAAAAAACAAGCTGAATGTAGGCTTTAAAAGCAACCTGTTCTGTCCTTTGAGTAATGGATTGAGTCTGAACAGTTAAAGCTAGCCATAGACGTTATACTGTACTCAGCTGCTAAGCAGACTTATTATTTATGCCCAATCTAATGACATTTCACGGTGCTCTTTAAGCTTCAGACTTTTGGAAACAACAAACATATTTCCAGGAAAATATACACACTATAACACAGATTCATTTCAGCTCACAAGAAAAGGATTCCATTAACCCTATTTTCTGTCACTTAGGCACTTAGCACAACAACCATCTGTGTGTTTAGCAGGTGTTTATTCAGTAATCAGGGCCGGCCCGAGACTTTTTGCCGCCTGAGGCAAAATTTGAAAAAATCGCCGCCCCCCCCCCCCACACTTACAATACAGTGGGCGGCATTGCCGGAAGTGACGTCAGTGGAGCATACGATGGAACGCGGAAGAGGTGAGTGATTCCCCCGCCCGTTGCCTCTTCATCATATGCACGCTGGTACTTAACGCTGGAGGAGCTCTGATCGGGGGACCCAGGCAAGGGAGGGGGGGTCCGACTCCCCTCCCCACCGCTAGGCCCAATACCCCCTTTCTGCCAGCTACCCCTCCACCTCGGCGGGTGGCCCCCAGCATCCATGGACAGGCAGGTGCTGCCCCCCCCAGATCTGCCGCCTGAGGCAAATGTTTCACCCCGCCTCATGAGCGGGCCGGCCCTGTCAGTAATGCAACAGAAAACAAATAACATCATATTACTTTATTCCATTACTGGTCACTGTGCTTTCCACATGGACATAAACCTTCACATTGCTGTACCATATATGGCTGAAGATGAAATCATATTACTACTAATAAGCATCCATTATGCCTATTTCAGCCAGCAGGAAAACAATGCACACAGGACACAGCTGGTATACCTATGCAGTTTGAGACAATGGGCATGATTCACAAAGCTTTTTCACCCGTTTTCCTCCGTTTTCACCTTATCTATGTTACCTTTTCAAAGAGCAAAAATATAATATAATTAAGGTAAGAAAAGTAATATTGGAATAAAGTTGATCAGGAAAAACTTACTGGGAATGATGATTTTGCCTGTAAATTTGCTGAAAGGTTATATTTAGTAATTAGGTGATAAATAAGTCATTTATGAGAATTTTGTGGATAGAGCCCAATATAATTTATTTTCAAAAAGCTAAACTTTTAATTATACCGACATGAACATATTTCTCAGTTGTATCCATAGTTAAAGAGGAACTTTAAATAATAAAATTGCTTATTTTTTACAGTATAAATTTATTTAGTCAGTGTTTGCCCATTGTAAAAAATTTCTGCACCCTCATTTATGTTCTTAAATGTATCATCCCAGCTGGCGTCATCTTTACTGTGCTGGCAAAGTGCAACACCTGCGGAATGTGGGTTTGTCACTTGTTCCAAGGAAGTAGAAACAACACTTGGGGTTTGATTCACAAAACCGTGCTGTTTAGCGCGCAATGTAATGCTTGGGAAGGTTTGCACACATAAAGATTTACATGCGCGCGCTAACACGGCAAAGTGCGCGCATTAATGCACGCCAACCTTTATTAGCGCGCGCACTTAAATCTTTACGCGCACAAACCTTCATGCACATTATATTGCGCGCTAAATGCATAGCACGGTTGTGCTATGCATTACCACAGTTTTGTGAATCAAGCCCCTGGTCTCCCAGAATGCTCTGGTGCAGAAGACTGTGTGACATCATCACTGGGAGGGCAGGGTTACAAAACAATACACAGAAATATATAGATATAGGAAGGGTTTCTGATACTGAAACCACGATAATTAACGTCAAAGTGGATATTCTGAAAAATGTAGTACATTCTACCAGTGGCGTAGCAATAGAGTTGCGACTGCACCGGGGCCCTTGAGCCAGCAGAAGCCCATGGGGCCCTCCTGTAAAGGCAGTATTAGCTCTCTGTTAGTCCCGTGTTGGTAATTGTTATGCATAGAGTGTTTGGGGGGCCCAATTTAAAACTTGCACTGGGGACCAAAGCTCATTAGCAACATCACTGCATTCTACTGAATGTTATTATGGTGTCTCTGTAATTTAGGCTGGTAGTTCTGGCTGAGCAATCTAACTGCTAGCTCACTGGATCCCCTGGTGCCCCACTGCTAACAGTTTTCCATTTTGAGTATGTTCTGTTTACCACCACTCTTTGCCTTCTATTCCTAAAAGTGACACTGAAGTGAACAAAAAATTATGGTATAATGAATAGTATGTGTAGTACGGATAATTGATAAAACATTCGTAGCAAAGAAAATAGTCTCATATTTTTATTTTCAGTTATATAGTTTTTTTGAAAATTGCGCAAAAGGTGGATCAGCGCAACACCAGGCCGCCTCCGAATGGCCTCCATCAGAGATGCGCTGAGTCCCCCCAGGAACTACAAACGCACCTTGAACCCAAACAGAAGCTCTGCATTTACACCAAAAGCATGGCTGTTAAGTGGGAGCAGCTGACCAAAAACAAATTAAATTAGTACATAGCAAGGAAATGAGCAGCGCTACTTAAAAACAGACTAGTGCCTACCTGCAAAAGAGTGCAAGCCCCACTTGTGGGGTCGAATACACACCGAGCATACACATGACCTACGAATGGCCTCCAATTAGAGATGCGCTGAGCCCCCCCAGGAACTACAAACGCACCTTGAACCCAAACAGAAGTTCTGCATATACACCAAAAGCATGGCTGTATTCGACCCCACAAGTGGGGCTTGCACTCTTTTGCAGGTAGGCACTAGTCTGTTTTTAAGTAGCGCTGCTCATTTCCTTGCTATGTACTAATTTAATTTGTTTTTGGTCAGCTGCTCCCACTTAACAGCCATGCTTTTGGTGTATATGCAGAACTTCTGTTTGGGTTCAAGGTGCGTTTGTAGTTCCTGGGGGGGCTCAGCGCATCTCTGATTGGAGGCCATTCGGAGGCGGCCTGGTGTTGCGCTGATCCACCTTTTGCGCAATTTTCGATTTTTCAATTTTACTTGGTAGCGCACCCAGGCTATGCATATACATAGGTTAGGATTTAGTTAGTGTTAGGCCCCTCCCATGGAGGATTGACTTCTTCGCAGTGGGAGGGACGAGTACTTAATAGGTTGCATGCAAGCTGTTACAGGAAACCAACATCCTCCAGTGGTAGACAGGTCATGTGTATGCTCGGTGTGTATTCGACCCCACAAGTGGGGCTTGCACTCTTTTGCAGGTAGGCACTAGTCTGTTTTTAAGTAGCGCTGCTCATTTCCTTGCTATGTACTAATATAGGTTTTTTTTTATAACATTGCATCATTCTCTAATATTTGCAATTTACACATTACACTCAGCATTCTTATGTTAGGTACACACGATGCGTTTTTTCAGTCGATTTTACGTCCGATTGATTCTCCGCTCGATTTTCCGCTCAGTTCTCTTATCTTTTCTTATCAATTTCCATTCACTTCTATGAGAAATCGACCAGAAAAATGTTCGGAAATAATATCGGACATAACGGAATTTATCTATCGAACCATCTATCAACCAAAAAACGTATGGTTGTACCTAGCATTAAAGCGGATCCGAGATGAAAAGCTAAACTATAACAAGTAACTTGTCTATATATCTTATCTAACGTTTAGATAGTTTACACAGCAAATTTGGCTGCCCACAGCTTCAATAGTAGATGATTTATTCCTGTGATACAATGAGAGCGGCCATGTTCTGTTTGTCATCACTACACAGGTAATCTGCAACTGCATCTCCACCCCTCAGCCCTCCCCTCTGCCTCTGAAATATCTGGCTAGTAACCTCCACCTCCTCCTGCCCAGACTGAGTTCCTATAAGCCCTTGCTACATGGGTCTGAGTGCCTTGGCGTTTTGGAGAAGCTGTGGGTGAGGCTTGTTTAGTTTATAGGAAATTAGAGTATTAAAACAAGAAAAAAATGTATTTGGCTTGAGGAATGCCCTATGAACTATATGTAAGGAACACAATTATGCAATGAATAAAAATTCATCTCAGATCCACTTTAATGATTTCACAGAACAGGCTAGTGAACTTTTGAACTTTACTCTGCAGAACAACAATAATGCAGTTACTTGAGATAATAAGCTTCAGAAGACAGAGGTCTCTGCCACTTTGAAAGTTGTGGGGCTCAGATAAGCTCTTTTGCATAGATAACAACTGGAGTTTCTTAACTCTTTCTGTACAGGAAACAATATTAGACTCATATCTCTGCTGCTAATGTTTTATTTTAGATGTACTACACATACAAATCATTATATCATAAGTTTATTTTCACTTCAGATTCCCTTTAACCAGTTCTGTACCAAGCTATTGTGGGGAAAATTTTTGATTGTGGTAAGAACATTAGATTGTAAGCTTACAGGAGTAAGGTCTAATATTCTGAGTTCTTTCTGATGCATTATTATGCCTTGGAGATACATAACATACAACCAAGTGCAAGTGACATGGCCACTTAAATTTAGAGGCTGCAGTTTCGAACAGGGGAACCATGCTTTAGGGGGCTGCAGCCAGGTCATCTTCGTGGAAGTTAATCATCAGCTTGCCAATATGCTCCAGGCAATTCTGGGAGCAGAAGGTTTGGGAAGAAGCCGGTTTTGTTCTATCATATGCAAACAGAGAGAGAATAATGTTCCTTATCTAATTAGAGGAGGCCTTGTAAAGAAATAAACCCGCTACCAATAAATTCTCAGCAACCAGAATGTGAAGTGAGGATCTAGAGTTGGAGAAGAGAGCTGGAGCATTTAGGGAGCAAAAAAACGGAAGTATAAAATACATGTGAACATATTAGGGCATAACTGAGAAAAAGAACAAATACAGTAAGAAGTGGCCCCACATACAGTGACAATAATAATGAAGGGCATCTGTAATGTTAGGAGAAATAGCCCATGTGTCATTTATTAAAATAAACCACCTAATGAGAGGAATATGAAGGTTGACAACTTAATCCTCTGTTAAAGAATGCTCCTCGCCTTATCTGGTTCGCGTTCCAAGGTTTTTACCCTTTAAAGAGAACCCGAGTCAGTATCAAAAGTAAAAAAAAAAACCATACTATCTGATCCAGGGGATTGGAAGGATCAGATAAAGCCCCTTACTGTCGCTCCCGCCACTCATTTCGCCAGATATCCTGCAGTTTAGTTTTAGTTAAAAAAATGGCTGTGACCCCGGGGTCAAAACACTGCAAAATCTGACAGCTCTGTGCTTTCCTCCAGGGGAGAGGCAGAGCATAGGTGGCGAAGAGCCAGTGAGGTGGCCTAATAGGTGGTGAAAGGGAGTTAAGCAGGAGTTCCTCTCTTGGAAGTGTTGCCCCTTCCTGTGCTAGTCTACAGACAAGGTACTTGCCTGTAGAAAAGGGAGGGGGGCCAGTGCGGCGCAGGGCGGGGGGCTGAGAGGCATGTCTTTCAGATGGAACAAACCTCTGTTTCCCATTTATTACGTACAAAACCTTCTCCGATACACTTTAAGGTTCCAGACATTTTTGACACTTTAGCTGTGTTGCTTTAATACAACCGTAACTTTTTAATTTCTTATACCATCTTAAAAATATGCATTTTGGTTTTTTTTTAGCACAATCTAGGTTTTCTTTTTTTACAATCTAGGTTTTTTTTTTTTTTTAACTATTTTAATGTATAGTAATTTTACAGAGAGAAATTAGGCGTAATTGCAGAAAATACAATTTTTTTTCATTTTTCACCTTTCCATATTTTCACATGACAAGTCCCACAGTTATAAAACACATAAAAATAAATTACTGTATGTGGCCCTTCCAGGTTAAAATTATACCACATAAGCCATATTTTATTACTAGCTGGGCATGTGCATTGCTTTGCCATTGCCTACCGATGCATTACTGCTATAGCCGTGCCAAGCTTCAGTCCTATGGGGTGCGCAGCAGGTGCCAAAAAGCCCTGCTTAGACTGAGGGGAATGCAAAGTTGTATTTAAGTCTTCTTATGGTTTCAGGATGTAGACATCCTAATTGGTGCTGCAGTAGGTTTTTGGACGTAGAATCCATGTCCTCGTCTCCTCGATTAAAAAATGCAACCTCCAGTGAGTGCCCATGTGTGCACGTGTAATTTGGATATCTGGCGATTGCCAGACCCCAAATCACTTCTCCCTCTGGGGAATAGTATTTAACACCCCCACCCCAAAATTGTGCGCCAACAGGCTGAGACATCATTCGGCTCATTCAGCGCCAAAAAGCCCCGCCGACGAAAATCCATGTACGCCCCTCAGTGGATACAATCATTCTAGTTGGTCCTAGCTGGAAATATAAAGTATGTACAGGTATCTACCTACGTCACTGGCCTCCCTAGTATTGATCCATTCAGTTGGATAAGTGTCCCCCATTGCTATTGTTTCCTGCAAGACCTTCCCTTCTCCTTTGTTGGTCCCGTGTCTCTACAGCAAATGTGCAAAGGGTCACAGGCAACACCTGTACATGATACCTGAGGCTTATCCTATTGCTGCAATGTTGGCTGAATTCTATCTAGCCAGACATGTAAGAAACCTAAAAAGCTATCATGAATTGTTCAATACTGCATGAGATCATTTACAGTGGGTTGCAAAAGTATTCGTCCCCCTTGAAGTTTTCCACATTTTGTCATATTACTGCCACAAACATAAATCAATTTTATTGGAATTCCATGTGAAAGACCAATACAAAGTGGTGTACATGTGAGAAGTGGATCGAAAATCATACATCATTCCAAACATTTTTTACAAATAAATAACTGCAAAGTGGGGTGTGCATAATTATTCGGCCCCCTGAGTCAATACTTTGTAGAACCACCTTTTGCTGCAATTACAGCTGCCAGTCTTTTAGAGTATGTCTCTACCAGCTCTGCACATCTAGAGACTGAAATCCTTGCCCATTCTTCTTTGCAAAACAGCTCCAGCTCAGTCAGATTAGATGGACAGCGTTTGTAAACAGCAGCTTTCAGATCTTGCCACAGATTCTCGATTGGATTTAGATCTGGACTTTGACTGGGCCATTCTAACACATAGATATGTTTTGTTTTAAACCATTCCATTGTTGCCCTGGATTTATGTTTAGGGTCGTTGTCCTGCTGGAAGGTGAACCTCCGCCCCAGTCTCAAGTCTTTTGCAGTCTCCAAGAGGTTTTCTTCCAAGTTTGCCCTGTATTTGGCTCCATCCATCCTCCCATAAACTCTGACCAGCTTCCCTGTCCCTGCTGAAGATATGCACCCCCCGAGCATGATGCTACCACCACCATATTTGACAGTGGGGATGGCGTGTTCAGAGTGATGTGCAGTGTTAGTTTTCTGCCACAAATAGCGTTTTGCATTTTGGCCAAAAAGTTCCATTTTGGTCTCATCTGACCAGAGCACCTTCTTCCACATGGTTGCTGTGTCCCCCACATGGCTTGTGGCAAACTGCAAACGGGACTTCTTATGCTTTCTGTTAACAATGCCTTTCTTCTTGCCACTCTTCCATAAAGGCCACCTTTGTACAGTGCATGCCTAATAGTTGTCCTATGGACAGAGTCTGCCACCTGAGCTGTAGATCTCTGCAGCTCGTCCAGAGTCACCATGGGCCTCTTGACTGCATTTCTGATCAGCGCTCTCCTTGTTCAGCCTGTGAGTTTAGGTGGATGGCCTTGTCTGGGTAGGTTTACAGTTGTGCCATACTCCTTCCATTTCTGAATGATCGCTTGAACAGTGCTCCGTGGGATGTTCAAGGCTTTGAAAGTCTTTTTGTAGCCTAAGCCTGCTTTAAATTTCTCAATAACTTGATCCCTGACCTGTCTTGTGTGTTCTTTGGACTTCATGGTGTTGTTGCTCCCAATATTCTCTTAGACAACCTCTGACGCCCTCACAGAGCAGCGGTATTTGTACTGACATTAGATTACACACAGGTGCACTCTATTTAGTCATTAGCACTCATCAGGCAATGTCTATAGGCAACTGACTGCACTCAGATCAAATAATTATGCACACACCACTTTGCAGTTATTTATTTGTAAAAAATGCTTGGAATCATGTATGATTTTCGTTCCACTTCTCACGTGTACAGCACTTTGTGTTGGTCTTTCATGTGGAATTCCAATAAAATTGATTCATGTTTGTGGCAGTAATATGACAAAATGTGGAAAACTTCAAGGGGGCCAAATATGTTTGCAACCCACTGTATATGTATATTTTGCATCTACATAGTGAAATACTAAATACTTTTTTATGGGCCTGAATTGTTAATGAATAATAAGGTCATGTGAAGTTATCAAACCCCGGAGATAAAAACAGGTGTTAAAGACACCAAAGAAGTTTAGCAGGGGCATAGCAATTGGGGTTGCAGAGTTTGAGACCGCACCAGGGCCCTTTGGCCATAGGGGCCCCATAGGGCCCTCCCTCAACTGCAGGACTAGCTCTTTATTGGTCCTGTGCTTGTAATAATTACTTCTATAGATGCTTTGAGTAGTAGCAATCATTAACAAACTGTTCCCCATCCCCTTCTTGCACCTCTGACACTGCAGCTGTTCTTAGCAGGTTTTGGTGCATCATATCAATTGTTATGTGTAGAGTGCTTGGGTGGGGGCAATGTAAAATTTGCACTGGGGCCCATAGTTCCTTAGCTACGCCACTGAAGTTTAGAAAATCAACCCCATTGACAGCAACACATTTTAAAAACCACATTAAACATAGAGCAATGTCAGGTTTGTACTAATGAATAAATCACCAGTGTGATAGCACCAATGGATAATGACGTGCTGTGATCTCTCCTGGAGTAGGCAGGGAATCCAGTCAAAATAAGTTCTCAGAATCCGCACCATCTAAAAAGTCTTCATTTATTCAAAATGCAATTAAAAAAGGCATAAAATGGTGTGCCGGGTCGCCATGACGCACAGCGTTTCAGAGTATAGCTCTTTCATCAGATGGCATCAAATGGTGTGTTTTTGATGCCATCTGATGAAAGAGCTATACTCTGAAACGCTGTGCTTCATGGCGACCCGGCACACCATTTTATACTTTTTTTAACCTTCCTGGCGTTATGATTATTTCCGTATTTAAGGTCTAAAAGCCATAACATTTTTTCACAAGCTTTTAGACTCTAAAAACAAGAAGAAAAACCTACTACAGAGAGGTCTGCAGCAGCACCTGCATGAAACTCACTCAGGCATCGGATTACCACCCTGTTCTGCGGCTTTCCGTCCCGAGCCTGACTCGGGATTAACGCTAAGGAAGTTAATTGAATTTTGAATAAATGAAGACTTTTTAGGCGGTGTGGATCCTGAGAACTTATTATCTCTTAGTGAATTTCATTCTCCATGAATGTCATAAAATACAGGAAGAAAGTGGTTGACAAGCACCCAGTGGAGACTGTGCTGTGCCAGAAAAGACTCGGTAACCCTTCAGAGTCAAGCTGTACAAGAGGAAGAATCTGGCAGCACCACATAGATGTAATAATGCTCTTTTATTAGGCAAACATGAGCGGAGCCACCAGCGAGAGCCCTTTTCCACTAACTGTGATCCGCTTCAAAAAGCGTATTGCAGCTGTTTTGACGATCGCAATAGCACCGCGATTCACAGGTTAATCAAATGCTACATTCAATGTTGTATTTTTCTATCTAATTTTTCCAACACATCAAATAAAAAAAACTATTGTTTTTTTCCATAGGAAAAAATAATTTTAGTTTTTTCTATACAATCAATCATTTTTATTGAAAAAGCTGGAAAATCTATCAGTTTGGTTGAATCATGTATGGCCACCTTTACTCTAACCTCCTGTAACTATATCACCACTTTCTCATACCTTATCCTAATCCACCGCTTTCCTGAAACCTAACCTTAACTTACCCCCTTAAAGACACTCACCTTTTTGCCACCTATGCTTAACCAACCCCCTAAGGAACCCCCAAAGCTAGCTGAAAAACCCTTTCCTGACCCATAATCTTATCCTCACTAATACAATTATCCTTGCTGACGCCTAACAAATAAAGCTAAATCTCCCCCTAGTCACTATTACCCACCTAACAGAGACCTAACCATAACCATCTTAGTGATCTCGTGGAGCAACATTCATCTGTTTGTACCTTTGCATTGTTCATCTTAAAGTGGACCTAAACTCTTGCACAGCAAACGGGTAAAACACACTTAGTTGCTGAGAAAATCACTGTGTGTGTCTTTAGAGAGATTAGCCTGTCTAGTCATTATCAGCAAATAGTCAGCAAGTGTAAATCAGCTGTGTCTGAACTGTGCTTCGATGTGTCCTTGTTCTGGGCTAATATGTAAAAACTGGAGGTTAACCCTCTCTGTGCTCCCAGGATACCAGGAAGTAAACACTGCAGGGTATTTGTAAGATTTCTGAAAGTTGTAACAAAGAAACGTTTGTCTTTAAAGGATATTATGCCATTGCTTATCTTTTAGAGCAGAGAGAAAGTTATGAGTTTTGGTCTGCTTTAACCCCTGGCGGTTTGCAAAAAATCCACCAGGGGGCAGCAAATCTTTTTTTTAATTTTTTTTTTTTCTTTTCATGTAGCGAGACAAAGTCTCGCTACATGATAGCCGCTGCTCAGCGGCATCCCCCCAGCCCCTCCGATCGCCTCCGGCGATCGGAGATCAGGAGATCCCGTTCAAAGAACGGGATCTCCTGGAGAGCTTCCCCCGTCGCCATGGCGACGGGCGGCATGACGTCACCGACGTCATCGACGTCGTGACGTCATTGGGAGTCCCGGCCTACCCCTTAGCGCTGCCTGGCACTGATTGGCCAGGCAGCGTACGGGGTCTGGGGGGGGGGGAGCCGGCGGGGCGAGCGGAGGCAAATAATCGCCGCAGAGCGGCGGCGATCAGACTGCACACGCAGCTAGCAAAGTGCTAGCTGCGTGTTGCAAACCAAAAAGTATCCAAATCGGCCCAGCAGGGCCTGAGAAATCCCCCTGCGCGGCATAGCCCGTGCTCAGCACGGGCTTACCGCCAGGGAGGTTAAAGCAGTAGGGTCAGCCATACTATGCCAGGAAAAAAAACATATATAAGAAGATAAATACTTGCTCTACTTACATAACAGATGTATTGTACTGTCCATGTTTTGATTTCAGTGAATTTTATATTGTAAATTAAGAGAATTCTGTTCCTGGCAGTCTCAATCCTATTTTCCTTAACACTGAAGCCAAATCCTGAAGTCATTTCCTCCGTTACTTTTTACTTTTTTCCTCCAATCTGCAGTGTCATCTCTAGCTTGCTTTCTAAACACGTGTGAGCACAGGATCAGGTTTCAGCTCAGCCTGTCACACTGAAGTGCCCTCAGATAAATCACTGAGGAGTAGGAATGGGGGAGGGGCGATGGTAAGCTTCCCTCTCTCACTGTCTTCAGCGATGGTGAGAGAATAGAGTCTGGCTGACTGAGATAAGATAATTACAGCAGAACTATTTCTGAATAGATTGGAGTGCTTGCAATGCAGGGTAAAATTCCAGGCAGCATTATAAACACAGTGCAGTGTTTAAATGGAATTGGGTTTTGTGGCTGACAATCCCACTTTAACTGAAGTGTCAGGCTCCCACCTGCACAGTGGATCGAAGCAATATCAGCATCATATCTATAATGACACTAGGGATCTGGTGGGCCTTAACTGTAGCTTGATTTTATGAATATAAATTGAGGTTGCTTTAAAAATGAAATTCAGGCTGTTGTTTTTTTTTTATTTATTTTTTATTTTAGTGCCACAATAACAAAAGTGTCACATTTATAAACACATGGACAAAATAAATCTCCTTTAAATTTTTGTTGACATAATAAACAGAAAGTTATGTCACACTGATAAAATATTTTAACACAGCTTTTCTGGTGTTAAAAGATTCTGCTCCTGTTAAAATTCGGCAGAGAGACAATACTCACAAGTGTAAACTGCTTTTATTAACAGACCAATTTTGCAACTGATATACAGTAAATGTTTAATATCAATGTATTATATGCTACAGGTGGAGTGTTACTTTACTTTCTGCAAAATAAGCTCCTCACAACTTACATAACCACACAACCAAATCCCCACAACACAACCAAGTCCCCAGACTTGTTTACCTGGAATGAGAAGGGAGGAGACACTCTGACACTGCTTCTGTGGATTTAGTAAAATGGGCTAAACATTTGTGTGCAGCACTGTATTCTGTCACAGCAAGGGAGTGTGGTGTGAAGCTGGTTATTGTAGTGTGGCTGGATAGTGTAATGGTCAATAGTTCTTCCTCTGAGACAGGCGACCATGGTTTGAACCTCGGATCTGCCTGTTCAGTACGCCAGCAACTATTCAGTAAGGAGCTTGGGCTACACTCCCTAACACTGCTGCTGCCTACTGAGCGCACCTTAGTGGCTGCAGCTCAAGAACTTTGAGTCCACCAGGAGAAAAGCGCAACATAAATGTTATGTGTCTCTAAGTGCAGCTCTGAAATATTTAGAGACTGATTGGATGCTCTCCAAGTGCTGTATATGTATTCTTACATAAAATACATTCATAGTCAATAAATGCTATGACTTATAATAATAAATAATTTTAATTAACCAAAAAAAAAACAAATCTAAGGGATGGGTTTTTCCGATGCGAAGGTGAAATGTTAATGGAAAGCGACTGAACGGCTGAGGAAGAGGGCAGAGGAATAGGATTGCAGGCTGAGTCCTGTCCTCTGCTTTACTCAGTGAAAGTTATGTAAAATAGGATTAGAGGCAGATGCTGTCTGTGGTGCTGAACCTGCATTTTTCCATAAAACACACATTTGACAGTTTTTATGGCAAATAAAAAAAATAAATATATAAGGTGCTGCCCAAATCCCTTATAGCTTGAGGTACCAGGCATGGAAGCTGGTATGCTCATAATAAAAGGATGCCAAAGGTGAAGTCCTAGGAAACACTCAGTGGCGTAGCTAAGAAGCTGTGGGCCCCAGTGCAAGTTTAGCATTGGGGCCCCCCAAGCACTGTATACATAACAATTGATACGGCGCACCAAAACCAATCAAGGACAACCAAAGTGTCAGAGGTGCAAGAAGTGGATAGGAAACTGTGTGTTAATGATCACTACTATTCAAATCAACGATAGAAGTGAATATTATCAGCACAGGACCAATAAAGAGCTAGTACTGTGTTTGAGGGGTGGGTCCCTCGGGGCCCCTCTATCCCAGGGGCCCCGATGTGGTCGCTACCACTGCACCCCTTATTGCTACACCACTGGAAACACTGATTCTAAAGCCTGCAAGAAAGCATCTGTTCCCAAACCTCATAGGAACACTCAAAAAATGAGATCTTTTGGCCAGTGGAGATGAACAATTATAGTGGTGATATGGACAGTGTACACATGGGTTTCGGTTAGGAACCATATTACATTTTAAGTACTATATACCATAGTGGTTTAGTATTTCTCAATCAATATACCAGTTTGAGAATAACATCAAACTATTCTCAATCAGCTTTCCAGCTTTATTTTCTTTGCTAGAATAGTCCCAGCAATGGCCAAGTGCCAGCAACATTCAGTCTATTATCCTGAATTCTACTGAAGTCAACAATTAGTTTATAGTAAACAAAGCAGTAGTAAAGAGATTAAGGAATGGCAGACACAATATTAACAGTTCATTAACACTGAATCCTTTTCATCATTCATCTTTCTAGACATGTGTCTGCATACATACTTGTGCTTTGGATCTTCCCATTCTGTTGCTAAGAATGCAGTTTTTCAAGCATAATACCTTCATAGTTAGAATGCAAGGCTAGCCGGCCCTGTCCTGTCATGCTTGGCTCCCTCTGAGTAACACCCACACCACACAAACAAGCTTGCCCAGCTCAGCAATTTTATGGTTTCATTTATCATTTATATTTAGTTTCATTTTTGCAACTACCTTTGTTATTCCTTACAAGTTAATACAGTTGATTTCAAAGGTGGATTAATACCAGGCGTAATAAAGGTGTATATACAGTATATATATATATATATATATATATATATATATATATATATATATATATATATATATACATATATATATATATACATATATATATATATACTGTATATATATATATATATATATATATATATATATATATATATATATATATATATATCATCAAGAATGAACATTTGTGGACCGTTGGCAAATACTTCCGCTAAAGTTCGCATACTGGAAGTTCACGCGGAGCCCCATTGACTTAAAGGATACCCAAAGTAACATGTGACATGATGAGATAGACACATATCTAACTATGCTGTGTTCCTTTTTTTTCTTTCTCTGCCTGAAAGAGTTAAATATCAGGTATGTAAGTGGCTGACTCAGTCCTGACTCAGACAGGAAGTGTCTACAGTGTGACCCTAACTGATAAGAAATTCCCCTTTTTATCTCTTTCTTGCTGTCAGAAGCCATTTTATGCTAGAAAAGTGTTTTATAGTTGGAATTTCTTATCAGTCAGGACTGAGTCAGCCACTTACATACCTGATATTTCACTAATTCATGTCTATCTCATCATGTCACATGTCACTTCGGGTATCCTTTAAATGGCAGGCGAACTTTGAAAACCTTCAGGGCATCTCTGCAGCCACAATTTTCTTTTCTACTGGCAGCATAGCGTGCGTTTCTTAGCAATGGCCGCTCCTTGTAAGTGCCGCACAATAGTGACATATCGGTAGCGACGTATTGTCAGTAGTACGGACAATACGTCTGTGTGCCCGCACTATAACTGAGTCGCACTGCTTTCATTAGCACGCGTAAGAATATTTAACTCCCGCTGTTTCAGCCTGATATGAATCCATCCCTATATGTGATTTTTCACATTTACATATGAAAAAAAACAACCTCGTGATATGGATAATGAATCAACATAGTTTATAGATTTATTTTTTTGAAATAATAACGGAAATCAGTGACAGCAATAAAGGCTGTTGGTATGTGACGCAGTGTGCGCACTGCAGTTCAGACAGTAAGTCCTTATACTGAAACGGTTTGTAATTGTCACCAATGCCAGGCAGTGACACACCATATGCAATTCAATTTTTCACCTGACTTTTTTCCTAGGTGATATTTTTAAACGTGTCAATAAAATGACTTTTAAACCAAGCAAGCAAAAAAAAAAAATGCTCAAAATAATTTTTATACTACTTTTTACCTACTTTTTGATTGCAAAGTGCTAAAATGTTATTTTAAATGGAAGATGAAAAATTTTCTTGTAGGAGAAAACTCAAGTGAAAAAGTGAATTGCATATGGCCCTCAATCTTGGTTAATGGTGACGGGCTGTAACGTTGACGCAGCCACATACTACACTGTATAAGGGTGGCGGTGTATATGTTACGGCCAGAACCCGAAGTGTGGCCACTTCTAGTTCTGGCCGGCCACTTCGGGTTCTGGCCGGCCAATGCGCGAAGTGGCCGCAGCGCAGCGGCCAATGTTAGAAATGGAATGTTTCCTTTTATTATGAATGTAGTTTTCCGGCCGTCTCTGGCCAAAATGTAGCAAAACAGTTCGTTCATTAAATGAAATGAAGCTGGCGGCAATGTAGAAGGATGAAGCCGCCCGGCTTCTGCTCCGCCTCCTCTCCTCCGCCCCTGCCTCTCTCTCTTCTCCCCGATACTGGCAGCGGGGGACATGCGTGTCCCCCCGAGTCGTTCGTCGCGGCAGGCAATCCTGTAGTTCGTCCCTGCAGAGCGGGTGCTGGCAGAAGCAATGTCTGCAGCCTCCCCGCTCTGCTTTCCTGGCGCCACGAACGACTCTCGGGGACACGCGTGTCCCCGCCGGCTGCCCGAAGAAGAGAGAGAGAGAGAGAAGAGGCAGGGGCGGAGGAGAGGAGGCGGAGCCGCCAGCTTCATTTCATTCAATGAACGAACTGTTTTGCTACATTTTGGCCAGAGACGGCCGTAAAACTATATTCATATTAAAAGGAAACATTCCATTTCTAACATTGGCCGCTGCGCTGCGGCCACTTCGCGCATTGGCCGCCCAGAACCCGAAGTGGCCGGCCAGAACTAGGAGTGGCCACACTTCGGGTTCTGGCCGTAACATATATAAGCCAACTACAAGACATCCCACCACAAACAGCAATGACAATAAATAATAGCAGGATCTATATCAGTTCTGATAAAGACTATTGGTATAATTATGATCACTTGAAAAGCCCTAACAAGGGCTATTGTGGTAATCTTCAGTCCTAAAGACTATTGGGGTCTCTAGCTAGTGAACTGCAAGGAGCCGAACACCCAAAAAACAACAACTACATAGCACTAAATCACACAAAAATGCCTGTCTATCTGTCCCTCAATCTGCAGCAGCTGCACCCCTCCCTACACTGACTCAGGTAGACTGTAAAACGGCTGCCAGGATCTTTCTTTTATGGGAGGAGTGGTCTGGGTGGTAAAATGTCTGATTGGCCATCCTGTCCCACCTGACTTTAGTGTGAAGGGTCAAAAAATGGCACCATGGGAAAGTATACGGCGAATGGCCTGCATAGTTAGTGTTAATTGCAAGTGAGCTAACATCTTTGCCGGGAACTGTTTGCCTCCAAATGTGTTCATCCATCACTAATGACAGATATGTGTAGGCTTTTGCAGAAAGTAGAGACCCTTATTTGTACTACAGCTGTTTCAGAAGCCCATCTCCCCTGTCCTCAACTAGACACATGCCTACTGCCACTGCCTTTCCCTATTATCTCCCTAAAGTCATATGTTTGTTATGAATGTGGTGTTTGTAACATGTTTAGTATTTGTTTTATTTAATGTAATATTTTAATGTTTTAATGTTTATTTTACTATTGTACTATTTTTGTTTAAAGAAAGAAAGTTGCAAAGAGTGACAGTTGCCTTGAACAGAAGCAGTGCTGGGCCACAGCTGATTCTCTGTACTTCTCCTGACAGAAGGATGCAGCTGTTTTATAAAGACTGCTGCCTATTCTTTTTGACAAACTATTACCTCTCTCAACATTTTGTGACTGTGCAGCTTCCTCTTCATCCTCCTCCTGCCACTTTGTTAGTCCATGCTTTAGACCCATTTTACTTCAAATACAAATAATTATTTGTCCAAGGTAAGTAAAACTTTTTTTATTGCAGTTAAAAAAATACAATTAAAAACTACAAGTTCTAACAAGTTTCGCAAGGGACACTCTCGCTTCCTCAGAGTGATATTATAATGACCTATAAAACTTTTACTTACCTTGAACAAATGATCCCCTTTGGTTCCTCCACAGCTCTGTACTTTTGGTGGTCTAAACTAACATGAACAGCTATCGATTTGTGGACCCATTTGCCAATTTAACTGATCAGGTTCACTTAAAGGGACTCCGTAACAAAAATTGCATCCTGTTTTTTATCATCCTACAAGTTCCAAAAGCTATTATAATGTGTTCTAGCTTACTGCAGCACTTTCTACTATAACAGTCTCTGTAATAAATCAATGTATCTTTCCCCTGTCAGACTTGTCGGCCTGTGTCTGGAAGGCTGCCAAGTTCTTCAGTGTTGTGGTTCTGCTATGAACTCCACCTTTCAGGCCCCTCTCTGCACACTGCCTGTGTATTATTTAGATTAGAGCAGCTTCTCTCTTCTCTCTTATCTTTTACAAGCTGGATAAATCGTCCTCTGAGCTGGCTGGACTTTCACATACTGAGGAATTACAAACAAGGGCAAAGCTGTTTGCAGGAAGAAACAAGCAGCCTGAAACTTCCATGCATGAGAACTGCAGGGGGGGGGGGGGGGGGGGGAAGAAACACACAAATGATCTCTTGAGATTCAAAAGGAATGCTGTATGTAGCCTGCTTGTGTATGGATGTATTTTTCTATGTGTGGACATACTGTACATCAACCTACTTCCTGTTTTGGTGGCCATTTTGTTTGTTTACAAACAAACTTTTTAAAACTGTTTTTAACCACTTTTAATGCGCGAGGAGCGGCGAAATTGTGTCAGAGGGTAATAGGAGATGTCCCCTAACGCACTGGTATGTTTACTTTTGAGCGATTTTAACAATACAGATTCTCTTTAAGCCTTTATACTGGTGCTGTTTTTAATTACACTCAGGGCCCGGGCCTTGGGTGTCTGCAGCACAAGGGGATACCTGGACATAAAATAGTGGTTGCTACATATGAAAGAGAGGTGTATGGATGAAGTCAGCACCTCCAATCAGGTAGAAAGGTAGCGCTGTGTTTTTCTCTACTCTAAACCTATGAAAGAGAAGGCTGCAAAAGGGGAGCAACACATGAAAATGGAAGCTGATGTTAAATGGAGTTGTACATGAAAGAGAGGGGCTTCAATACACTGATAATACACATGGAAGGGGGAGGGGGGTGCACATGGAATGTGAGGGGCATTGCTGCACATGGAAGAGGAACCACAATATACTTGGTCTATGGGCAAAAACAGTATAATTAATTACACTATCAGCCATTAAACAAGGTGAGAGACCTATAACTGTGTGAACTCTCAGTCTGTTATACTTTTAAGGGAGAGCTACTCTTTTTGCTCGGTTTCCTTCCCATCCTTTTTATCAATCAAACCTTAATTGGGAAAAGCCATTCTTCTTATGATTGAGTGGGTGGTAGTTCTGGGGAAATGCAGGCAGTGGTGGTGCTCTATTGACCACTTTATACCATTCTGAGTTAATGTAATAAAAAGCTAGCAGCTACAGCTCATATACCCAGTGGTGCAAGTTGGTAATCAGCTTTAAAATGGATATGGGGAAATACTGTAAAACCTTGATTTGAGAGTAACTTGGTTTGAGAGCACTTCGCAATACAAGCTAATTTTTTGTGAAATTTTGACTTGCTGTACAAGCAACGTCTTGATATACAAGCAAAAAAAAAAGTCTACATGCGTCACGTCATCACAACTGAGCTGATAGTTCTTCTCCCTTCGGCGCTGAAGGATTGTACTTTATTGTACTTAATCTGAGTGTAGAGACTGTGCAAAGTCACATTTCCATGAAATCCTCAAAAGTAAGGACCATACACACGTCGGATTTTTCCGAACGACGGGTCGTTTGAACGTCCCGTCGTTCAGTCGTCCACACAACAAATCGGGCGTGTGTACAGTCCGTCGTTCGGGTGATAAGACTGGTCTTGCAAAATCAGTCTTATCACCCGAACGACAGACTGTACACACGCCCGATTTGGCGTGCAGACGACTGAATGACGGGACGTTCAAACGACCCGTCATTCGGAAAAATCCGACGTGTGTATGGGCCTTAACTGTCATTGGATAAGTTCCATGCTAAAGCTACACACAAAAAAAGGTTGAGGCGAGCCAATAGACGGCAATAATTAGTTATAGTGTTATATAACACGTATAGTGTTATATAACACTATAGTTAGTGTTATATAACACTATATATAACTATATAGTTATACTTAGTTATAGTGAAAGTCTTGTTTACAATTTTATTTCATACTATTTTATTATACTGTAACTGTTTTTGAATTGTGGAAGAATCAACTGGGTTTCCATTGATTGTTATGGGAAAATGTGCTTTGATATAAGAGTGCTTTGGATTACAAGCATGTATCCAGAACGAATTATGCTTGCAAACCAAGAATCCACTGTGCTGTGTAACAAATAGCGAACCCGCTGCCAGTATGCACGTGGCAGCGGGCTCCGCATTGCAAGCGGATTCCTCCGCGTCCTTACCAGCGGGTGGGGCTGTGCGGCTGGCGGAGTCCGCAAGTCTGGCGGGCTTCGTCGCAAGGTCGCCATCTGTGGGGTCGGCCGGTCCCTCCTTGGCCCATAGTCTCTGCAATACGCGCGCACGCACGAGGAGACAGGAACTTTATGCTTCCAGATGGGGAGTCAGCTGACCAGGTCGGTCAGCTGACTTCAGTAGGTCCTTGGATTGGCTGGGGCTCTGGGGCGGTGCTGGGCAGCTCTCTGACTACATATAGGGCTTGTGTGTCAGTAGCAGGTTGTCTGCTGTCGTGAATACTTCGGTGTTAGCACTCAGACCTTAGTCCAGTTTCCTAGATGTTGATACCAAGGACGTCACACCTTAGATTAGGATTGTATTTGTATATTTACCTGTGTTTTGACTCTGGCTATCCCTGACTACTCTTTACTCTTATCGCTCTTGTACTTCTGCCTATCTGATTCAAGTTGCCGACCCTGCCTGATTACCGACTCTGAATCAGCCTTCCGTTTCTGTTCTGCTGCCGCCTTTCTGTTGCCGAACCTCTGCTTGTCTGACCTTTCTCCCTCCAGTGGAATGTCTCCCACTGGTGGGTTACCTCTGAGGCTTGCCTCTCTGAGACGCCTGCCCTAGCAGACTGTTGCTGCCAGAGGCTGAGATTCCTCTTCTGGCCTTTTAGAGGATCTCACATACGGGGTTCCCATTCAGAGGTAACCACACCTCTGAGGAATCGCTGTGTGGTGGATATTTCCACGATATTGTGAATTGATACTGTCTTTATTGTCATTACTGTTTTAGGTGTCCAGAGGTTAGTTACACTTGTAATGTTGGTGATTCTGCAGATCATCAATAATCAGGTTGCGTCTGTATTCTTGGTGATACTGCAGATCACCAGTAATCAGATCCTCTCTGTTCGCTGACACCTATCTTTACATGCTGTAAATATCAGTCATTCTCTTGATGTAATGATGTATGGTCACACTCTTACAAACCTTCTCACCTACTACAAGAAAATGCAAGGCTGTAAATTGTTATTATTGTACCTCTTAGTTTTTCCACCCGCTTTCCTCTACATTGTAAGCTTAAAAATAAAACTCAAGCACTCTCCTACCGCTTCTTTTATTTTCTGCACTCGTTCTACTAAAATGTGTACTTTTGAAGGCTGTTCTTTATGTAGCTTAAATATGTTCAAGTACTTGTACTGCTTCTTGTTCCTATTGTAATCAGTATGAACTGTGGATGCAATTGTATTACCTTAGACATAGAGTGTGGCAGAATTGTTAATCTACCCAAGAGAACAACAAAGTGTTTACAATAAATAGTCTATTTGTGCTTTGGAGTATTGTTGCATTGGAAGTGATGCTGTTTTATAGGCAAAACAGACGTTTGCCTTCTTAAAACAGAAGGTATTTGCAATAATTCATGTTTCATTGAGCTTTAAAGTGTCCCACAATGCATCACTGCTGAATATGCAAATCATATCTTTGTTTCCCTGATATTATGTTGGATTATTGTGGCTTTGTACAATTAACCAGCTGACACATTGCATTCCAGCAGTTCTGGTGTGTTTAGCTATCAGGGACAACAAAGAGAGTAATTGCATATTCAGCAATGATGCATTGTGGGAGACCACAAATGCTCTGTGGGAGACATCATATGCTAACTCCAACCTGAATAATCGCAAGTACCTTCTGTTTTAAGAAGGCAAAATTATGTTTTGCATAGCATTTTATTAAAGCGGGATTGTCACCATAAAAATCAAATTTCAACAGCAACTGGTCTGAGTGTATTAAGTGATAAAGATGCTAATCCTGCATTCAAAACTTTCAAAACTTTTTCTGCTGTTATGATTTGGAGTTATCGCATACTTTAAGAGCACTGGCCCTTTAGTAGTCAGTGCCAAACAGTTGCATGTTGGGGGTTCTTTTTATCTGTAATATATTCTTCCTCTTGCATTTATTTCCCTGCCTAGCTGCATATCTGAAACCCGATCCCCTGCTCACTTGTGTTTACAAGCAAGGCTGAGGTGACTCAGCGATTGGAGGAGACAAGAAACAAAAAAGTAAAGAGCAGAAAGGATATCAGGATTTAGCCTAAACTGTGGACAAAAGACATAGGTACCACCAGGAACAGAATTCTCTTCATTTACTATATAACATTCACTGAAATCAAAACGTTTACAGGACAATACATGTGTTATGTAAGTAGATCAAGTATTTATCTGCTTCTATATGTGTTTTTTTTCCCTGGCATAGTATGGCTAATACTACTGCTTTAAGGACGTTTATTAGTCTCATTCAGCCCCTTAAGGCTCATACACACATCAGACTATAGTCTTTGGAAAATGAAAGATCACAGACCAATCTTACCACCCTTCATGTAGTATGAGAGCCATACTCTACACAGTGTTTTCTATGGAGCTGAACTCCACATCAGAAAAAAATCTTTGCAAGATGCTGCACACACAGATGCTGTACAGAGACAAAAGATCAGTATCTGCAAAAGATCTGTTCCTGCCAAAAATTCATTCCTGCAAATTGCAATGATAGTCTATGAGATCTGCAGATCATCATACACACCTTGTTTAACTGACATTCATCTGCAAATCAAGCAATCATCCGCAGATCTGAAAATCCATCCTAGTGGATCTGATCTGCAGATGAATGTCAGTTAAATCATGTGTGTATGATGATCTGCAGATCTCATAGACTATCATTGCAATTTGCAAGAACGGATCTTTGGCAGGAACAGATCTTTTGCAGATACTGATCTTTTGTGTCTGTACAGCATCTGTGTGTGCAGCATCCTGCAAAGATTTTTTCTGATGGGGAGTTCAGCTCCATAGAAAAGACTGTGTAGGTATGGCTCTCATACTACATGAAGGGTGGTAAGATTGGTCTGTGATCTTTCATTTTCCAAAGACTATAGTCTGATGTGTGTATGCACCTTTACACACTCCAAGGAGTTCTGGTTCACCATGAGCTTGCTAGGCAATCTGTAATTCTGTTTTATAGGCAGAGGTTGATCATACCGCATATTGATTTGAATTAGTTAATATTCTGGTAATGCACTTTATAGGTTGTTAATTGATAAATTAAAAGCATTCATTGCATTATTTTTGAATGTATCCTCACTATAGAGTAACCCATGGCTACCTTGCAAATTTTGAAAATATTGCACACTAGCGTATCTTGGCTGGATAGTGTAATGGTTAAGGGCTCTGCCTCTGATGTAGGAGTCCTGGGTTCAAATCTTGGCTCTTCCTACTCAGTAAGCCAGCACCTATTCAGTAAGGGGTTCATTGGGCAAGACTCCCTAACACTGCTACTGCCTACTTAGTGTGCTCTAGTGGCTGCCTCACAAGCGCTTTTAGTCCGACAGGAGAAAGGCGCTATACAAAAAAAGGAATTATTATTATTATTACTATCTTGCTTTCTTGCACGTTTATTATACTCACTTTCTCTTCAATTATTTTTCGTTGCTTTTCTTCTGCTTTAGGACCTTTTTTAGATACTGGGACGGTATTCAAATTACAATAATGAATGTCAAATTTCAAGCACAGATTGCTCACACATTTAATAGGGAGTTATCACATTTAATTAAAAGATGAAGAAATGACTACACTTTACACTGCCTAAACAGCAGGAGGTGAATAGGAGATAATATTTTCCAAGCAACGCAAAATTTCTGACTGGCAAAGACAACAGTTACTAACTTTAGAAAGGTACACTGGACTCAAGGGCTTCTTAATGACCAATTCCACCTAGAAACTATTTCAGTTTTGGATAGACCCAAATGCCTGCATGTTTCTTTTAACTCTTAGAGAACTTGATGGCAAGTTCTCACTTCAAGTCAGCATATGTACACAATGGTCTCTTCTACTAAACAAAAAAAAATTACAGCTGGTTGGTAAAAAAACAATTTAAAATTGCAATTATCATTTACATTGCCCGAGGCGCAGTGGCAGAGGGACGCAGAATATTTACTTCCTGGCCCTGGGTCCAAACTAATAGTAACAGCGCCCCCTGTGATGTAGGGGGCTAGCTAACAATGGGGTCTCTCAGGTTCCCTAACTAAAGGGGGAAGGTCTCTCTGGACGCCTCCAAGAAAGGGGGCGGGGGGAGAGAAGCTCTCTGGCTACCTAAAGGAGTTCTCCCTGGCTACCTAATAACTGACTTCACCCAGTTTCTCCACTCTTCCTATCTTCCCCCCTGAAATCTCTACTCCCCCTCCCCCTGGTCTCTTCTCTCTCCTTAATTCATCACTCTTTGCCTCTTCTAGTTCAGGGTGTCTTCTTGTGCATGACCCTGCCAAACAGGACAGCTAAAAAACATTGCTGTCCTGGTGAAGCAATTATCCCTTTCCCTCCTCCTCTATTTCCGACTCTCGCTTGTTCTGCTTTTCATCCCTCTCTGTTCCCCATCTTCCTTCCTTATCACACTCTCTTTCTCTTCCCCCCACCTCCTCCCTCCTCCTCACCCCCTCCCTTCTCCTGGACAAATAAGATTGCATCCTTAGTGAACCCTTAAAGGAAACCTAAGTTGAACCAAAAAAAATGAGTCTGACTTACCTGGGGCCTCTACTAGTCCCCTGCTGCCGCCCTGTGCCTGCGCCGTCACTGAGCGATTCTCCAGTCTCCTGCAGCACCCCTCTTTCGGCCGGGGCGACTCAGCAAATTGACTGCCACTGCGCATGCGTGGCCATTGCTGGGAGCATTCTGCGCATGCACAATAGATATTTCCCCATATTGCACATGCACAAAGCGCTCCCATCCATGGGAGCACGATCAGGAGGCGCAACAGGGATATGTGAGGGGGAGCAGGCTGGTGTTGTACTTTGTTCTCTGGTTGAACTCGATGAACGTATGTCTTTTTTCAACCCAAATAACTATGTAACTATATAAGTACCGGGGGCTGCGCCTCCAAATAAAAGAGGGGTGCTGCATGGGATTGGAGGATTGCTCAGTAACGGCACAAGCACAGGGCGGCTGCAGGGGGCTAGTAGAAGCCCCAGGTAAGTTAAACTTGTTTATTTCTTTTTTACTTTTTTGAGATTTAGGTTCACTTTCGGCTCTGCTTGTTCAGTAAGCCAGCACCTATTCAGTAGGAGACCTTGGGCAAGTCTCTCTATCACTGCTACTGCCTATAGAGCGCGTTCTAGTGGCTGCAGCTCTGGTGCTTTGAGTCCGCCAGGAGAAAAGCGTGATATAAATGTTCTGTGTCTGATTTAATTATTTTCATCACTTGTATTAATATAGCAGTTTGTCTTCGACAGCACTAACTGTCTCTCAGAATAGCTCATAATCGAATCCCAACTATTGTCATATTCTTGTCCCAGCTAATTATTATTATTTATTTACAGTATATAGCACTGACATCTTCTGCAGTACTTTACAGAGTACATAGTCATGTCACTTAATGTCCTCAGTGGAGCTCATAATCTAATCCTTACCAGAGTCTAATGTTCTACCATACTATTATTATGTACTTATAAAGCACTAACATCTTCTGCAGCATTATACAGACTGAGTACATAGTCATGTCACTGAATGTCCTCAAAGGAGCTCATAATATAATCCTACCCTAGTCATAGTCTAATGTCCAACCATAATATTATTATGTATTTATATAGCACTGACATCTTCTTCAGCACTTTACACACTGAGTACATAGTCATGTCACTGATTGTCCTCAGAGGAGCTCACAATCTAATCCCTAACATAGTCAAATGTCCTACCATATTATTATTATGTATTCATATAGCACTGACATCTTCTGCAGCACTTTACAGATCGAGTACATAGTCATGTCACTGACTGTCCTCATAGGAGCTCACAATCTAATCCTACCATAGTTATAGTCCATTGTCCTACCATATTATTATTATTATTATTATGTATTTATATAGAATTGACATCTTCTGCAGCGCTTTAGAGATTACAAAGTCATGTCCTTAGTCTATTATCCTACCGTATTATTTTTTTTTTATTTATACAACAGTGACATCATGTTTATTTTATGGAGAAACACTGTTTTATTTTATTTTTATTTATTTATTGGGGGGGGGGGGCAGTAATTTTGCCCTGTATGGGGCCCAGAAATTTCTCATGATGGTCCTATCTGTCGCTGGCACCCTGGTCCTTATCATTGGGTATAATCATAAGGCTATTGCACAATATCAATAAATAATGTAGCTCTTGGATAATCTGATCTGATCTGATCTTGGAAGATCTGATCTGATTTGAATTCACTTTTTATTAATGAGTATCAAATGAGTATTTTTAGAAATGTAAATTCCTCTCTTGAGGCAGGGAACACACTTGACTGTTTTCGTGCGCGTTTTCTGCACAGAAAAACTGACAACTCATGTTAATCAATGGGCTAGTCCACACTTAATATGTTGTACGCGCGCAGAAAACATGCACATTTTGTCAGTTTTCTCTATAAATTACATCAGCTGCTGTGAAAAAACGTGCGCGTTTTCCTGCTTGGAAACACACTTGGTGTGCAGAAAAAGTATGCAGAAAAACGCGCGCAGAAAACTGAAAGACAAGTGTGTTCCCTGCCTCAGCCTCTTATATATGCTAGGATAGTATTGCTATGACTACGGACCATTGTGCGCCCGAAACATGTCGGCAGGTGGCAGATAGATTAAGATGAAATGGGGCCCAAGTCAAGGTAGTAGCTTTGGCTAATCCTTATGGGCCTAAAGGGAGAAGGGTCAGAGAAAGTGGCAGTTGGACCTCTTGACACCCACTGGTCCCCTGCCTGGGTTGCCTTGTGGATGACCCTGCTCTGGCAGGTGGTGTGTGGATTTTAACCTCTATTCCAAATGTTCTGGACTTTGTGCAGTTCCTTCTTTTTTTGGATTACTTTGGGAACTAATTTACCTGGATCCTGCACTGTCCATTCACACTGAGGTAGAGCGGCCATTACTCCACTCTTCTGATGGCTGCAAACAGTTCCCTGACACCAGGGATTAGGGGACACTAACTGTGGGAAAAAGCAAAATAACAAATTTAGGGGGGAACACTGCCTAAAATGTTCTGTAGAGAAATGCTGCCTTATATGTATTTATATTTATTTTAGGGAGAAAATGCTGTCAATTATGTGTGTTTTGTGGGAAATGCCGTCACATGATGTGTGTTTTTGAGGTATATGCAGCCACATATTGTGTGTTTTGTGGAAAACGCTGCCGCAGTATGCATATTTTGTGGAACTCGCTGCCGTAGTGTGTGTATTTTGTGTAAAAAATACTGCCGCACTATGTGTAATTTGTGGGAAACGTGCCACAGTATGTGTATTTTGTGGGAAACGCTGCTGCAGCATGTGTATTTTCTGGGAAATGCTGCCACAGTATGTGTATTTTGTGGTAATGCTGCTGCAGTATATGTATTTTGTAGGAAACACTGCCACTTTATGTTTATCTTGGAGGAAAATCTGTAACATTACAAGAAATTTGTGGGTAACGCTGCCACATTATGTATATTTTCTGTGAAACGCTGCCACATGATGTGCATTTTGTGGAAAATGCTGTAACATTATGTGTATTTTTCTGCAAAACACTGACACATTTTTTTATTTTGTGGGGAATCACTGCTACATTATGTGTATTTTGTGGAGAAACATTGCCACATTATGGCCCATATGCAATTCATTTTTTCTCCTGAGTTTTCTCCTAGGTGATAGTTTCAAAATTGTCAGTTAAATGCCTTGTAAGCAACCAGCATCCAAGAAAATACTGAAAACAATTTGTCAGTACTTTTTCACCTACTTTTTGGTACTTAATCAATTGCAAAATGCTGAAATGGTATTTTAAATAGAAGATGAAAAATTATCTCCTAGGAGAAAACCCAGGTGAAAAGGTGAATTGCATACGGCCCGCCATGTATTTTGAGGGGAAACACTGCCATGACCCATATGCAATTTGCTTTTTTCCTAGGAGAAAATTTTTCACCTACTGTTTAAAAAAAGTTTTCATCACTTTGCAAATGAAAAAGTACCAAAAAGTAGAGTAATAAGTACTATAAAAATACATTTGAGTGTTTTTTTGCTTGTAAGTGGTTCAAAGGCATTTTATTGACAAGGTGTGAAAATATCACCTAGGAGAAAACTGAGGAGAAAAAGTGAATTGTATATGGGCCTACGGGCCATATGCAATTTACTTTTTCACCTGAGTTTTCCCCCAGGTGATACTTTCACAACTTGTAAATAAAATGCCTTTTACACCACCAGCAAGCAAACAAAAAAACAAACATATGCTCAAAATAATTTTGACAGCACTTTTTCCACCTATTTTGGTAGTTTTTCCATTGCAAAGCACTAAAAATTAATTTAAATTAAAGACGAAAAATTATCTCCTAGGAGAAAAGTCAGGAGAAAAAGTGAATTGCATTTGGACCTATGTGTATTTTGTGGGAAACACTGCCACATTATGGCCCATATGAAATTTACTTTTTCACCTGAGTATTCTCCTAGGTGAAATTTTCAAACTTGTCAATAAAATGCATTTTAAACCACCAACAAGCAAACAAATACTCAAAATAATCTTTATAGTACCTTTTCACCTACTTTTTGGTACTTTTTCCATTGCAAAATCCTAAAAAGTTGTTATAAATTGAAGATGAAAAATTATCTCCTACGAGAAAACTCAGGTGAAAAAGTGAATTGCATATGGCCCTATGTGTATTTTTTGGCAAACATTGCTACATTATGTGTATTTTCTGGGAAACACTGCCACAGTGTGCATATTTTGTGGGAAACGCTGCCACATTTTGTGTATTTTTCTGGAAAACATTGCCACATTATGTTATTTTGTGGGGAAACATTTCTACAATATGTGTATTTTATGTGGAAAAACTGCCACATTGGGCTTGATTCACTAAAGCGTGATAACACAGTTATCACGCGTTAAAACTTTTCACACGCAAACGCACACGCAAACCATTGTGCGCACGTGTTGTGCGTGAAAAGTTTAGCGTTTGCATAATAATATTTATCGCGTGTACGGTGTTGTGGTTTGCTCGATAAGCGTGCTTTTCACGTGATAATTAGGGCATTAAGCAGACATAGTTTGGTACTGAAATTAACTCATATGTTTCACAGCACTATTGCTGCAATAGTGCTGTGAAACATGTGAGTTAATTCAATTATGGCGTAATTCATTGTGCATGAGCGTTATCATGCTTTAGTGAATCGAGCCCCTTATGTGTATTTTGCTGGAAATGCTGCCACATTATGTGTATTTTCTAAGAAAAAACTGCTGCATTATGTGTATTTTGAGGGAAAACACTGTCAGATTATGTGTATTTTGTGGGAAAATGCCAAAATTATGTGTATTTTCTGAGAAACGCTGCCACATTTTGTGTATTTTGGGGGAAAAGCTGTCTCATTATGTGTATTTTGGGGGAAAATGCTGCAACATTATATGCTTTTTGTGGGGAAACACTGCTGCATTATGTGTATTTTGGGGGAGACTGCTGCCTAATTATGTGTATTTTGTGGAGACATGCTGCTAATTGTGTGTATTTCTGGGTCAACTAATACTGCTACTACTGGGGCATACTGGTCAACTTAAACTGGGTAGGGGGTTACTAATACTGGGGCACACCTGGCTACCTAAACTGGGGAGGGGGCTGCCTAATACTGGGGACACTCCTGCCTACCTGTAATGGGAGGGAAGCTCACCTGAACAGGAAGTCAAACTAAAACTATGGGCGCATTTGGCTTCCGGGGTGGGGGTTGTCAGCTACCTACACTGGTCCGGTTTCTCAGTCAAATTTAAGATTGCCGTGTGGCCCACAAGTCAAAACAGATTGCCCACTCCTGGGCTAGTCCATTACTTCATGGGGAATGCTCAGGTTTTTATTTACAAACACACTTAATGGCTGGCAGTTTATCAGTTTAACTGCCAAATATGCGTGAGTAGGCAGATATGTGAGCATGTTTATATAGATCCTTTCCAAGGAGTGCTTTCATAGAGAATAAATGTAATACTAAGAATCCCCCATGACGAGATGGACTAGCCCAAAATCTGTCACATTTGTCATATTTCTACTACCTACTGTAAGCGACAGCAACATAGGAAAAAGGTAATTTATAGTGCATTTTACTCTGGGAGAAATGTACATTTTATATGTACGTATTTTAAATTTTACAATGTTTCATGATAGTGGTCATTTAAATAAAGAAGACCAGCAGATAGCAAATAATGAAAAGTAACAATATTTAGCCTTACTTTTAAAAACAACACCGTTCTCGTGATGGCACTGTAGTGGAGGAGTGGAAAATTCAGCCCGGGACCACAGGTGCACGGAAGGACAGTGTAGATGGTGAAATAACATCAGTCGAAGCCTAGAAAAAACAGCACAGATAGACATCATGAAACAATGCACCTTCAATCAAACAGGCGTGTTCTACAAAAAACTACAGACAATGGCCTCAATTCACTAAGCTTATCTCATGTCTTTAATAACATTTCTACAGTTATCACCATGGTAGCTTCAGCCAATCAGACCCTGGGAATTAGGGAAAGTCCAGATTAGGCAGCCATATTGCATCCAATCACTATAAAAGTAGGAGCTGAAAGCTCATAGTTTGCAGAAGCCCAACTATCTCCTGAGAAGACACATGAGGCAGAAGCTACCTTCCCACAAGTGGTTCTAGATGCTGAAGAGATGACAGAGAATGGTAATATGCTTAATATTCTGGTGATTTACTTTATTAATTTTTCAGCATTATGTTTTGTTAAGATGTTAGCAAGAAGT
This sequence comes from Hyperolius riggenbachi, assembly GCF_040937935.1. Taxonomy (NCBI): domain Eukaryota; kingdom Metazoa; phylum Chordata; class Amphibia; order Anura; family Hyperoliidae; genus Hyperolius; species Hyperolius riggenbachi. Next base: position 215,313,858 of record NC_090652.1, read on the forward strand.
TTTTTTAGAAGCCATTTTTTATGCTATTTCTTTAAGAAGATTACTACAAGTTTTACACAGCTACTAGATATACAGCTATTGATACAGATGAGACTACTTTTGATCAGTGGTGCTCAAATACCCCTTTTTAAAATTCGAGTTTGGTCGAATTCGAATAGTAAATTATTCGAGGTCATTCGAATATTCGAGTCGAATAATTTTTACTATTCGATTCGACCTCGGACTTCGAGCTCACTATTCGAGTCGGTATTCGAGCTAACTATTCGAGCTGACTATTCGAATTGGCTTTAAATAGCTTCCAACACTTGTTTTGAGGGTGAATGATGCAAGAAACCTCTTTTTTTCCAAGTAACAACAGCAAGTGATTATGTGGGGATGTTCCTTTAAAAAAAAATGTGGAAAGAGAAGTTGTGTCCTTAATTTTGTTCAGTAGTGTTACTGTATATACTTGTTCTTCTTCTTCTTTATCTTTCTTCTTCTTCTTCTATATCGTCTTCTTCTATATCGTCTTCTTCTTCTTCTTCTTCTTCTTCTTCTTCTTCTTCTTCTTCTTCTTCTTCTTCTTCTTCTTCTTCTTCTTCTTCTTCTTCTTCTTCTTCTTCTTCTTCTTCTTCTTCTTCTTCTTCTTCTTCTTCTTCTTCTTCTTCTTCTTCTTCTTCTCCTTCCTTTTCAATATAGTCTTATTCTTCTTCACGTATTTCTCTTTTCAATTTTTTTTTAAAGAAATGCATCTATTTTTGAGCGTAACAAATAGCTGGTGGGCGCACCCATGTTGGAAGCGCCATTGTATGTGCTCCCTGGCAGTGGAAACACAAAGACAGCAGGAGGTAAATTCAGCAGCAGGAGGAGGAGGATGAGTGTGTGGCAGCAGGCAGTCAATGAGGCAGGCAGCTCGCCGTGACATAATAGCCCTGGTACCTAGCGGTGATACCAGGGCTGTAAATAAACACAACAGGAGGTCCCAGACAGCGGTCGTGCAGCCCACATTGTGTCCAATACACAACTGGGACAACACAGTTTTCAACCCGGGCACCTCAGAAAAATTAAACCTTTTTTTTTTTTTATGGTTTTTTGGTTTTTGGTTTTGCAACCAATATAGCTATTGTTTGACGTAATAGCTGGTGGCAGAGTGGCAGCAGAAGGTAAATCATCTGTGTACCCTGGCAGTGGGAAACACAGACAGACAGCAGCAGCAGGAGGAGGAATGGAGGAGTAGGCGAGCAGCTATTGTTTGACGTAATAGCTGGTGGCAGAGTGGCAGCAGAAGGTAAATCATCTGTGTACCCTGGCAGTGGGAAACACAGACAGACAGCAGCAGCAGCAGCAGGAGGAGGTATGGAGGAGCAGTGTGAGTGTGGCAGCAGGTAGGCAGTGTGACATAATAGCCCTGGTACCTAGCGGTGATACCAGGGCTGTAAATAAACACAACAGGAGGTCCCAGACAGCGGTCGTGCAGCCCACATTGTGTCCAATACACAACTGGGACAACACAGTTTTCAACCCGGGCACCTCAGAAAAATTAAACCTTTTTTTTTTTTTTATGGTTTTTTGGTTTTTGGTTTTGCAACCAATATAGCTATTGTTTGACGTAATAGCTGGTGGCAGAGTGGCAGCAGAAGGTAAATCATCTGTGTACCCTGGCAGTGGGAAACACAGACAGACAGCAGAAGGGCAGTACACAGCAGCCCACTGTAGGTGTAAAATGTGTGGCTGCAGGCGACGTAATAGTCAAAGTGAACCAGGCTGGCTTAGTGAGCAGGAGCCAGGAGGTGGTAAAGGGTGGTAAGGCACATTAACGATGGTTCCGGCAGCCAGTTCATGTCCCCCTCTCGCCGACAACAGGGGCCAGGAACTCGCCTTCCACCCACGCCTGGTTCATCTTGAGAAACGTCAGTCTGTCCACAGACTTGTGAGACAGACGTGAGCGTTTCTCGGTGACCACGCCACCAGCTGCACTGAAGCAGCGCTCGGACAGCACGCTGGAAGGGGGGCAGGACAGCACTTCCAGGGCGTACTGCGCCAGCTCGCTCCAGATCTCCATGCGCTTGACCCAATACTCCATGGGATCAACAGGGGCATCGCTGTCAAGCCCGCTGTACGACCCCATGTAGTCAGCCACCATGCGGGTCAGGCGCTGGCTGTGACCGGAGGAGGATGCTGCTGCATGCATCTCCTCTCTAGTCACTGCTGCCGGAGCCTCTACAGTCCTGTAGAGCTCGTGGCTGAGAGACAGCAGGTCTGTGGGGCGCTTGCTGCTGCTGGATGCAGGCACCTGCTGCTGCCTCTGTGCTGGCTGCTGGACAGTGGGGGTGGAAGGCTGGGGGAAGGCTTCCTCCAAGCGCTCAACAAGGGCCTGCTGCAAGCTCCTTATTTGTTGCGCTGGGTCTCCTCCTGCAGGCGGCAGGAACTGGCTCAACTTCCCCTTGAGGCGTGGGTCCAACATCATGCTGATCCAGATGTCCTCCCTCTGCTTCATCTGGATCACCCTGGGGTCCCTGCGCAGGCACGTCAGCATGTGCGCTGCCATTGGGAAGAGGCGGGCCACGTCTGCTGGCACATCGACGTCAGTGCTGTCCTCATCCTCCTCCTCTGCTGCCTCATCCTCTCTCCACCCCCGCACCAACTCAGCTGCGCTGTGCTGATCCCCCTCATCAGCAGCCAGGTCAGGGACCTCCACCAAGTCCTCCTCCTCCTCCTCCCCCTCAGAGGTGGACTGCGCAGCTGGTTGCCGCTCCTGCTGGTCCAAGGCTGCCGCTCCCTGTTCCAGCAAAGCATCGAGGGCCCTGTTCAGCAGAGAAACCAGGGGCACCCACTCGCAGACCATAGCATGGTCCCTGCTCACCATGTTTGTGGCCTGCAGGAAGGGAGCCAGCACTAAGCACACCTGCTGCATGTGCCTCCAGTCATCATCGGGGACGATGGACGGGAAGTTGCTGGTCTTGTCCCTTCTCAGAGCTGCGGAAACAGTGGCCAGGGCAAGGTACTGTTTGACAGCGTGCCTCTGTTCAACCAGACGCTCCAACATCGCCAGGGTGGAGTTCCAGCGAGTCGGAACGTCAAGGATCAGCCGATGGCGTGGCAGATCCAGCTCCTTTTGCACGTCTTCCAGGCTCGCACAGGCTGCAGCCGAGCGCCGGAAGTGACGCACAACATTCCTTGCCGTTTCCAGCAGTTCGCCCATCCCCTGGTAGGTGCGCAGGAACTTCTGCACCACCAGGTTCAGCACGTGGGCAAGACAGGGGATGTGGGTCAGGTTTCCCCTGTGTATTGCGGCAACCAGATTGGCCCCATTGTCGGCCACCACCTCTCCGACTCTGAGGCCTCTGGGGGTCAGCCAAATCCTCTCCTGCTCCTGGAGTTTGGCCAACACATGGGTTGCCGTCAGCTTGGTCTTCCCAAGGCTGACCAAGTGCAGCAGCGCTTGGCAGTGGCGGGCCTTCACGCTGCTGCTGAGGCGGGGGGTTTGGCCAGGTGTGCCGGAGGATGGCAGAGGATCGGAGGAACCTGCTGCAGTTCCCCTGAGCCTGCGGGGTGGCACCACCCACTGTGTTGCTGCTGCTGCTGTGCCCGCTGCTGCTCTCCCATCCTCACCCCCTTCCACCAAGCTGACCCAGTGGACAGTGAAGGACAGGTAGCGGCCTGTCCCGAAGCGGCTGCTCCAGGAGTCCATGGTGACGTGGACCCTTTCACCAACCGCGTGCTCCAGCCCTCGCTCCACATTGGCCATCACAAAGCGGTGCAGTGCAGGAATGGCCTTGCGGGAGAAAAAGTGTCTGCTGGGGAGCTGCCAGTCTGGGGCTGCGCAAGCAAGCAGCGCACGAATGTCGCTCCCCTCCTGCACGAGCGTGTACGGCAGGAGTTGGGAGCACATGGCCCGTGCCAGCAAGCCGTTCAGCTGCCGCACGCGACGGCTGCTGGGAGGCAGAGCCCTAACCACCCCCTGGAAGGACTCGCTCAAAAGGCTCTGGCGTGGCCTTTTGCTGACACGGGAATCAGCAGACACAGCAGAGGAGGCCACTGAGGACTGGCTGCCAGAACAGGCCTCAGTGTCGGCGGCAGGAGTTGCAGAGGGGGGAGGAGCAGTGCGTTTCCGCACTCCTGCTGGTGCTGCTGGAGGAGCAGGAGGGCGGGTGGCTGCTGTTGCTGCTGCTGAAGGCTGTGCAGTGATGGGTGTGGTGCCACTGCCAGCACCAGATGCCTTCAGCCTCTGGAACTCCTCATGCTGGTGGAAATGTTTAGCCGCAAGGTGGTTGATGAGCGAGCTGGTGCAGAACTTTAAGGGGTCTGCACCTCTGCTCAACTTCCGCTGACAGTGGTTGCAAGTGGCGTACTTGCTGTACACAGTGGGCATGGTGAAATATCGCCAGATTGGTGACTTAAACATCCCCCTACGGCATGGAAGCACTGCTGCCTGTCTCCCTGTGGTGGTTGGGGGGGGGGGGCTTGGGTGCGGCTGGTGGTGGTACTGGCTGATGCTGCTGCTGCTGAGCCTGAGACACCAGCAGGGTGTGGGACGCTGCCAATGCTTGCAATGATGCGCCTCCTTGCAAGGCCCACAAGCGCATCCTCCTCCTCCTCCTCAGAGCTGCTGAGGACGACATCCCCTGGAGGTGGTGGCACCCAGTCTCTGTCTGTCACCGGGTCATCATCATCCTCCCCCTCCTGAAACATGTCCTGCTGGGATGAGGACCCCCCAAACTCCTCTCCTGATGCATGGATGGGCTGCTTGACTGTCGCCACAGTCTTGCTGTCCAATCCCTCATCCCCCAAAGTGCCCATCAGCATCTCCTCCTCAAGATCGCCAACAACAGCAGACAATTTACTCATGATGCCTGGGGTCAAAAGACTGCTGAATGACAGGTCGGCGAGTGACGGTGAACTGGCCTCCTCCCCAGACCCTGCTGGGCGGCTGCTGCGAACAGGGGTGGTGGTGGTGGTGAGGGTGGAGGCCTCGGATGCAGAGCTGATGGCGGGCTGCTCATCCTCCGTCATGAGTTGCACCACAGTGTCTGCATCCTTTTCCTCAATGGGACGTTTCCGACCCGGCTGGAGGAAAATGGGAGCAGGTGCTACACGCTGCTGCTGCTGTGTCTCTGCAGCGTGAGTTGCAGATGCTCCTGCTGGGCGGCGCCCAAGGCGTCCACGGCCAGTGGCTATGGGAGGAATGTTAGCCACTGACGCTGCTGCTGCTGCTGCGGAACTGTGCATGGTGGCGCGCCCGCGGCCGCGGCTTGCCACAATGCTGCTCCCTCTCCTCCTGATTCCCTTGCTGCCCTTCCCCTTGCCCAAACCGCGCTGGCTGCCACTTCCAGACATCTTCAATGTTTTGGGCGTATAGACAAAAGTTTTTTAAAAGGGCGGGTGAAAAGTGGGGTACTTTAATGGAGTGGGTTGGTTGGTGAGGTGACTGAGTGAGTGTCCCCTAGTACAGTAAGTAAGTAGTAACAGTCAGGAAGTACAACTAGCAGTTACAATAATCAGTAGTAATCACAAGTAAATTTAGTGTGTGTACACTCAGACAGTGAGTGCCCGCACGCAGGAGCTAGTAGCCTATGAACACAGTGACTGAGTGTCCTAGACTCCTAGTACAGTAAGAGTAAGTAGTAACAGTAAGTAGAACTAACTAATTACAATAATCAATCAGCGATCAGAAGGAAATGGAGTGTGGGTGGTGTGTGTACACTCAGACAGTGAGTGCCCGCACGCAGGAGCTAGTAGCCTATGAACACAGTGACTGAGTGTCCTAGACTCCTAGTACAGTAAGAGTAAGTAGTAACAGTAAGTAGAACTAACTAATTACAATAATCAATCAGCGATCAGAAGGAAATGGAGTGTGGGTGGTGTGTGTACACTCAGACAGTGAGTGACCGCACGCAGGAGCTAGTAGCCTATGAACACAGTGACTGAGTGTCCTAGACTCCTAGTACAGTAAGAGTAAGTAGTAACAGTAAGTAGAACTAACTAATTACAATAATCAATCAGCGATCAGAAGGAAATGGAGTGTGGGTGGTGTGTGTACACTCAGACAGTGAGTGACCGCACGCAGGAGCTAGTAGCCTATGAACACACAGTGACTGAGTGTCCTAGACTCCTAGTACAGTAAGAGTAAGTAGTAACAGTAAGTAGAACTAACTAATTACAATAATCAATCAGCGATCAGAAGGAAATGGAGTGTGGGTGGTGTGTGTACACTCAGACAGTGAGTGACCGCACGCAGGAGCTAGTAGCCTATGAACACAGTGACTGTCTGACTGAGTGTCCTAGACTCCTAGTACAGTAAGAGTAAGTAGTAACAGTAAGTACAACTAACTAACAATAATCTATCAGTAATCAGAAGGAAATAGAGTGTGTGTACACACAGACAGTGAGTGAGTGCACACACGCAGGAGCTAGCTAGTAGCCTATAAACAGTGACAGTCAGTGAGTGTCCTACTCCTAGTACAGTATAACTACAATACTATTAGTAAAGGACAGCAGAAATACTGGTATAGATGAGAGAAATAAACAGAGGACAGCTGCCCACAGAGGCAAGGCCCCCCTGAGGCCTAAACCTGTAAGCTTGCAGCAGCTGCCTGTCTCTAATGTAACACACAAGCTACTAACTAAAATACAATGTCTATCTAACTAACAACAATATAGGTGTATATGGCAGGTGTAGGTGAGCAAAAACGCTAGGTAAATGATCACAATAGAGCACTTGCTAAGCCAAAGCACAAAGGAGCAACTCTCTCTCTGTACAAGTCTCAGGCAAGCATGGAGAAACGGAACATGGCGGCCGCTATTTATAGGGTAGGGGCTGGCCAGGGTCCCCCTCTGTGATTGGCTGCCGTCAGAGGGCCTGGGAGCCCTCTGATTGGCTCTAAGGACATCAATCTGGGCTATGACGCTATTCGAGCTCGGTACCGAGCTCGAATAGCGCCGTTTGCTCGAATAGCTCGAATAGTGAATGGGCTATTCGAGTGTACTCGGATAGCCCATTCGAATAGCTACAGCTATTCGGAGCTCGAATACCGAGCTCGGATAGCTGAAAAAGAGCTCGAATATTCGAGCTACTCGAATATTCGAGCTCTGCTGAGCACCACTACTTTTGATCTTATTCTACATAACACCACTGTTATATTCTTTTTTGAATGTACTTAGAAGATTGATGATCGCTAGGCTATAAAGCCTTGATAAGATGGAATACTGTTAGAAGGAAACACTATGTGGAACTCTTCAAATTTTGTATATATGCTGTATGATAATCAAATACAATTTTTATACAAAATCATATACTGAGTGCTCTGATTCATTTCAAGGTACACCGTCAATCTATAATTACTGTTATGGAGGGTTCAGACCCCGCTATGCTGGATTTATATGATAGCAACGCTTTAAGGGCTGGCCCTTTACTGAGTTAGCAATTATGAAAAATTGTGAAAAAAGGCAAGAACCGCTCAGATTTTGACAGAACAATCACATCTGAGAAAATATTGTATCATTAATGGGCACCATAAGACTGGCATGTGGGGAGGAGGCAGGCCCAAAGTCTGCCCCGGGACCCTTCATATTGTAGCTATGCCACCATATTGAAACAGATATTTTCAGAGGAATCCCTTCTATGGCCATTCTCTACACAGATGCAACAAATGCTTACATGTACATATTATACATGACTATTCTATAAACTGATTTCCAATGTCATGGTACAGTTTGAAGACCATACATGGGTGATGCACACGTTGCTCTGGTAACACAATTGTGTCTCCCATGCTACGCAAATGAAGTTAGTACCAGTAAACTTGCCATGCACTCTCTGCACATGACATATTTAATGGCTTTTAGTGCATCAGTTCCAAGAACACATAAATCATGAGATAACTCAGATAAGAAGAGATATATCATGAGTAAAGACAGAATAAGAGAGCTAAATCATGAGTTAATTAGTAAGAAGAATTCAAGAGATTTTGTGAATCAGCCTTTATGTCCCTAATACAAAGAATGATTAGTGTTAGTCAATTAACATTTAATATTGAAAATGAAAGAATTACAATAAACGTCTCAGAGATAATGTTTCTAAATTCTAAGAATACAATAAGGATGTTGAAAATGTTTTTCAAGCAGTCTCAGACAGCTTTGGAGGAACTTAGCGAAGTCGTTTAAACTTGAACTGTTCTCCTGTGTGCTAAAAAACTAGCCTTGCATAACACTACAGCTAAATTGAAAGGTTATAATCCCCGCTACAATGGCTTCCACAAAGTAACCCATCATGGTCCAAACAAAACTAGACAGATCGAAAGTGATATGCTTAAAGCAGGGGTCTCAAACTCGCGGCCCGCGGGCCATTTGCGGCCCTCGATACAAAATTTTGTGGCCCTCGCCGGCAAAAGCTTCTTTATAGTTCGCTTCAGTGCTCCCAAGTAATCCGCCGCATTCCCGCCGCTAAACAAGGGCTGCAGAGCCCCCAAATCACCTGGGGGGCAATCCGCCAGCATTTCCTGGAAGGGGCAGAGCTTTCAGCTTCAGCTCTGCCCATCCTGACGTCAATCGCCGCACGGATCGCCGCCTCTCCCCGCCCCTCTCTGTGAAGGAAGAGTGAGAGGGGCGGGCAGAGGCGGCGATGCGCCGCGATTGTGAAATTCCTAATGCGGCCCAGCCTCATCCTGACTTTGCCTCCTGCAGCCCCCAGGTAAATTGAGTTTGAGACCCCTGGCTTAAAGGGTACCTGAAGCAAACTCCTTTTGAGGGAGCAAGCATGTATGTGCACAAGTCCTCATGCCCACCGTTCTTTTGTTCATTTCTGTCCCCCTGCGTTCCCTGGCAAAACCCCCTATAAGTGTTCCAAGTTGCGGCCAGGTCATGCACTGCTGCGCAAAGGCTGGCCCAGCAGTGTGTGGTTTTGATCACATGTGCACTACAAGTCGTTACATGGTGTACATGGATAGTGCACTCCTGGCCATGGGAGCACAATCAAGGGTGCGCACTTCCGTGCCAGTGCTTACATAGTAGTGTGTGATCTGGCCGACTATTTTATGCTGCACTTAAAAAATGTCATAAACTGACCCTCAGAAGAGCTTACAATTTAATCCCTTCAACTATCACACCAATCATATTCTAAGGCCAATTTTGGGCTAAGCCATTTAACTTAATTGTATGATTTTGGGGTGTGGGAGGAAACCAGAGTCCCTAGCAGAAACTTGCAAAACACAGGGAGAACATACAAACTCCATGCAGATAGAGATTTGAAGTATAGACCTAGCACTGCAAGGGGAGAGGCTATCCTCTACACTACCATGCCGCCTTATAGTTATTATGTATCTCCTTGTGTCCTGGTGTCCATGGGCATTCAGTAGCTTCCATGGCGTTCAGGGGCTATGGGGTCTCGTCACTCTCTCTGCCCTCTTTATGCAGGGCAGTGCCATGTTCACATATCTATATCACCACTGCTCTGCAGCCTCCTTTTCACGTAGCTCCGATGCCTGCCACGTGACATATGGGCCTTGCGGAGGAAAGCTGGGCACACGCTGCCATGCCACAAAGCGAAAAGGAGGAAGTGGCGCCATAGCAACGCAAGTATGTGTACCCTGCTCTCATAAAGAGGCGTCTGGGAGTCACAAAGGTAGGCCACACTTGGCGGACAGGTTTTACTAAGCGGGAGGCCCCACAAACAGAGGCGATTCTTTCATGAAGCAAGGTAAATCACTTGCATCCGGCGCAGAGATTACAGGAGCAGCATATTTTTAAGGTGTGTTTACACTTACAGCATGCAGTCAGAGTAGGAGGAGAAGCGAAACTTTATTAACCCTCTCATTACAGTCCCACACAGTGATGTGGTCAGTGATACCAAAGGAAGCGAGGGCAGCATACTAACTGTGTAGTAGAATGGGGGGGGGGGGGAGGAATGAGTCTTACTTTTAAAACTATGATGAAAAGCTTCTATATTCAGCTGGGAATTTTAATTTCATGTTCCACAAATTTCAGATTTTGTATTTAGCTGACCTTTAAATTTCAATTGTAAGCACATTAAATTGCCAACGCTACAGATTCTTCCACGCCCCTTAGAATAAAGGTAAAGCGAGGTCTTGTCCCAGGAAAGCCAGCTGAAAATCAGCGTGTACTATCCGAACCTGTACTGAAATCATTTGTTATTGCAGACAGCTGAATAAAGTTTTACAGCACAAGTATTCTAAAAACCTTGACAATTCTGATAATAGTCCTTATGTCCTTCCTCATTCTTTCTCCATTGTGATGGATGGTAAAATTGGACTAGAACGGTGCAGAAGAAAATACAGTGGGAATATGTCTATTAAATCAGTGCATAAACAGAAGGGGCCACTTGCTTATGCCCCTAGTAATGGGATGAAGTCATTTCCCTGATCCAGTAATGTGTTTAATGGAACAAAGTCTTCTACACTAATTAGGAACAGATTATTCCCAGAATAACAAAAATGTGAAGCACAAGCATTACTATAGTTTACAGGACATTACTGTATAGGTAGCACTAATATTATTGACAAATGTTGGTGGGCAAAGTCTTTCACTGCATCATGTGATCTATTGAGTATGAAAAAAACCAGTGTGAAATGTATAAATACATAGATAAGGGACCATATACCATTATTAACCTCTGGAGAAAGTGTTTTTAGATAACATAAGCCTTACTAGTGGTGTGTGCTACAAGTAGCTACGAGTACTAACGTATCTACTCGTAATGAAATTTAAATTACCATAGATAGCGCCAGGGGCGTCTCTAGCCATTTTGTCACTCCAGGCGAGAAATCCTGTGGCACCCAACCCCCCCCCCCCCCCCCCGTGATTGCCCCCAGTCCCATACCCCGCACCCCTCATGGTGAACACCACTCCTGTGGTAAATCCCACCCCCAAGACCCCCGAAAATCATAATGCAGCAGCGTTTCACCAGAAAATGTACTTATTGCGGCATGGGTTCACCAGAAAATAGTTGTTATGCAGCAGAGCGTTTCACCATAAAATATACTTATTGCGGCATGCACTCACACACACCACACACAGTACACACACACACACTATACACACACACACACACAGTGTACACACACACACACACACACACACAGTACACACACTGCACACAACATACACACTATACACAGTACACACACACACACACACACACACACACACTAGACATGCACAGCACAGTACACACACTATACACACACACACACACTGCACACAACATACAAACACACACACACACAGTACACACACTGCACACAACATACACACTATACACAGTACACACACACACACACACTTTAGACACGCACAGCACAGTACACACACACACACACACACACAGTACACACACTGCACACAACATACACACACACACACAGTACACACACTGCACACAACACACACACACACACACACACACACACACACACACACACACACACACACACACACACACACACACACACAGAGAGCACACTATACACAGCACACAGTAGACATACACTATACACATACAGAGATAGGAGGAGTGGAGTGAGACTGAGAATAGCCTGAGATGGAGCAGTTTATCTGTATTGCAGTCCCACATTACACAGAGACTAGTTGCTGGTAATAGGACTGCTGTCCCTGCCAATCTCTTACACAAGTCAGCAAGCAGCCCTCCTGGAGTCTAGGGACTGTCAAAACTTTTCAACCTGTTTAAGACCTTATCTGCACATGCAGTCATTATAACAATGGAGAGAGACCAGACAGATTTTTTCCCACTGACCCTCCAGACGAGTTCTACATCATGCTGTGTATATTTACCAGCTAGCCTGCCCTCTAATTGCACTTTTATCAGCTAGCCTAGTATTTTACATTGCCTTACATCAACAAACCTGAATACAGCAGACACAGGACCAACCCTAAATCATTGAATGAAAGGCGGCCTGGGGGGAAGTCAATGCCTGGCTGCTACACAGTCTCTACATCCACGCAGTTAGCAGTAGCAGAGAGAGAGGGACTGAATTCTCAGGAGTTGGACTCAGGAGCTGATGATGCTGTACTCCTCGGATCCCTGACTAGGATGAGTGCCTTCTCTCACTGACTCATTCATTACTGTGGTTCTTTGAATCATTGAGCTGAAGTCCAGTCAGCCCCGCTGCTGCTGTGTAAACTGACACCTGAGTCAGCTGAGAGGCATTTCTTCTCTCACTACTCAGTGCAGAAGCGCCCTTGCCTCTTCCTGTCGCCTTAGGCGAAAATTTATAGCTGCCTAATGGCTCGGACGCCTCTGGATAGCGCTGCCCGCAGCAGAGCGGGGTTAACTTATCTATGCCGCTGCTTTTAACCCGGAAAGAGGAAGTAATGGAGTTATGTGGACCGCAGATGGAACGAATCGGCTATAGGTGGCATAGCTAAGTTAACCCCCCCCACCCCCTCTGCCACGGACAACACTATCTAATTTAAATTTCGGTTACGAGTAGCTACACACTCATAGTGCACAACACTAAGCGTTACCCCCTTACCTTGCCGATATATATGTACTCTAGTTAGATCAGTCTTGTATATTGTATATTGTATATTATATTGTATATTCTCCTGATTGTTATCCTGTGTATGACCCGGCGTTCCCCTCACTTTGATTAGTCTCATCCTTCCTGTACTACAGACATCTGATACTCGGTTCTGACCTTGGCCTGTTTACGACTCCTGGTACCTCTGTTCCTGATACGTGTATGACCTTTGGCTATCCCCGACTTCTCAATTTCTATACATCTGCTAAGTACCTAGTGCCCCAGGCATTACACTGTGTTTAACATACTAAAGAGTTCATGTTATGTAGGGTAGGATATAGTACTGTATTATCTAGTCCTATTTTTAATATTTCATCTCAAGCAACCAGAAAGCACACTTATTCGGCATCACCTGATCCCCGTCAGTGCAGAATAATCCAGGCTATACTGTACAAGGCACTAGGTTTTGGGATTCTCTCTCTACCTCAGCTGCCCTCTTTTGAGTCTCTGCTAGTCTAAACATTTGTTACAGGTGATTGACTCAAAATATTATGACCAAAATATCATTTTTCAGACTTTTGTGAAAGTACACATAGTCATAAGTTTGTCATAGTCATAGTCATAGTCATAAGAGAGCCTAAGCGCTTTGAGTCCTATGGGAGAAAAGCGCTATAGAAATGTTATTGTATTGTATTGTAAAAATGATAAAGGTGTGCATGGAGACTGCATCCTCACCCATCCTTATTCATTTTAGACCCTTGCAGATGGTAAAATAATCCAAAATGGAGGACAATTGGTGGGGTGTGTATAGAGTCTGTCCTTGCATACACTACTAAACCATGTCCAAATAGCGACGAGACAAAATTGATCAGCCAGAACACTAAGAAAGTCCCATAAATTACACATACCACAGGATATCTTTAGAGGTCATGTGACGTCCATGACATGATGGGTCAGGGGTGTTTTACCCACACATGGGATCCTATACAAAATTAAGCAGGTAGTTGGAATTTTATGGAAAAACAGTGTGTATTCACAGGTGAGGCACCGTAAAGATGGTAGGACTGTTAAAGTGGATCCGAGATGAAAAACTAACTATAACAAGTAACTTGTCTATAAACAGTATCTTATCTAAAGTTTAGATAGTTTACACAGCAAATCTAGCTGCAAACAGCTTCAACAGTTTATAATTACTTATTCTTGTGATACAATGAAAGAGGCCATGTTCTGTTTGTCACATTACACACAGGCAAGCTGCTCTGTATCTCCAGCCCTCAGCCTATGAAAACTTCACTCCGCTCTCCTCCTCCCTCCTCCCCTCTGCCTCTGAAATCTCTGGCTAGTAACCTCCTCCTCCTCCTGCCCAGACTGAGCTCTTTTTAGCCCTTGCTACTAAGGCTTAGAGTGCCAAGGCACTCTGGAGAAGCTATGGGCGAGGCTTGTTTATTTTATAGGAAATTAGAGTATTAAAACAAAACAAAAAAAGTATTTGGCTTGTGGAATGCCCTATAAACTATATGAAAGGAACTCAATTATGTAATGAGTAAAAGTATATCTCAGATCCACTTTAAGGCCCAAATTCTCCCTAACTAATCAGACAGAATATGATCAGGGAAAAAGTGGAGGGTGCTACAGGAAACAGGCAAAGCAGGGGAGTTCGTCTAGTTACAGTCTCTAAATGTATTAGATTTCCTAAGAAAAAATTTAAAAATAATGTGAGCACTAAAAGTGGCCAGTGGGTCAGTTTTTCTGGCAGATGCGATCTCTTTGACTGAATTTGCTAATGACCTACCAGCACCAACATAACAATCAATACCTTCAATTTCCCTTAACAGGTGTGTGAATCATACACCTGAAACAAGCATGCAGCTAATCTAGTCAGACTTCAGTCAGCGCACCTGATCTGCATGTTTGTTCAGGGTCTATGTCTAAAGGTATTAGGCCTCTGTTACACTATATATGTTGTGTTGCGCATCCTGAATAATAGGACTTCAATGCAACAGTTATGTAAAGATACATTGTAACCTAATTCTGTGATCCAACCCATACAGTGCAGTACAATATACAGTCCATTGACTTTTATGCTTGCACCACATGCGTTGCTCGGTAACGCACTCTGTTGGAATTATCAGATCGCAAAAGTACCAGTGTGAAAGCCTCCATTGAAAAACAATTGCATCAGTTCAAAAACGATTATATTGTCAATGGCGCAATAAACATAGTGTGAAAGGAGCCTCGGGAGGCAAGGATCAGAAAGACTGCCAGTCAGTTCACATTGTTTATATGCCAATCTTCATATCCTTCTCACTTCAGGTCCCCTTTAACAAAACAACAAACATCATTTGGGTACCAGTAACAGGATGAGACAAATCTCAAATGATTAACTGGTCAGTAGTCATGTAAATTTTACACTCTCTGTCACTAGCATATGACCCATAGAAGAGCTGTAAACCAAATGCATTCACTGTGTAAAAATATGGCCCGTTTCAACGCAACCGACTGCAGTAAGTGTGAATGGGCCTTTAAAGAGGAACTCCAGTGAAAATAATGTAATAAAAAAGTGCTTCATTTTTACAATAATTATGTATAAATGATTTAGTCAGTGTTTGCTCATTGTAAAATCTTTCCTCTCCCCGATTTACATTCTGACATTTATTACATGGTGACATTTTTACTGTGGGCAGGTTATGTAGCTGCTGCTAGCTGTTTTGGCTGTTAGAGACAGCTGTAAACAGCTAATTCCTGTCTGTGAACCTTGTTACATTGTAACAAACTGCCAAAAGTACCGCGGTCCCAGAGCTTCTTGTGGGAGGGGTTTCAGCACAAATTCAGTCATACAGCGCCCCCTGATGGTCTGTTTGTAAAAAGGAATATATTTCTCATGTAAAAGGGGGTATCAGCTACTGATTGGGATAAAGTTCAATTCTTGGTTGGAGTTTCTCAGTAAACTAGATTCACAGTGGGAGTTGTGTTGTGTTCCCTGTATCAGAAGGCAGTGCAATAAATCTCGAAAGCAGCGTTGCATGTTATCTGCACGTTGCGTTACATAAACTGATGCATACAGTCAATGAAAAGTATGTGTCACTGTACTGTTAACGTGGGCATTACTATAACAACCTGCAGAAAAATGCTGCAGATGCAACTTTTTTTACCGCACACGATTTGAAGGCAGCTTATTGCTTTCAGTAGGTTGTCATCCTGGATCCATATTAGCGGACAGGAAACTGCAATAAAACGCAATGGCCTCAATTCTGGTAGGGTTATCAAAAAAATTAGCTTATGTGAGGTAATTTACCTCATGAGGTAATGACATTTAGCAATTATGGTAGGTTTTAGTCATGTTTTACCCAGGGGCGGACTGACAACTCATGGGGCCCCCGGGCAATAGGAGATTATGGGGCCCCCATACCAGTGTTTCCCACCTTTCACGTTATATTTTTACAGACTAAGATATAATCATTTATTGACAACAGTAAATATGTTCTATTGAGATATTACACCGTGACAAAAACCGCTGCGCGCGCGTAGCGCGGCGCGCCAAAAAATGGGTGTGGTCACGCAACAGAATGTGGGCGTGGTCATGGGTGGGGCAAAATATACATGACCTTAGCAGTGGCGTAAAAGGTCTGCCGGGGAAGTCTGAACTCTGCCATAGTGCTTCCCCCCAAAATACATGTAATCTGACAGCATTTCACAAAATATCCATGCAATTTGGCAGAGGTTCCTCCAAAATACAGATAATATGGCAGTCGTTCCCCCAAAATAGACGTTATCTGGCAGCAGCGGTTCCCCCAAATATACATAATTTGGCAGCGGATCACCAAAAATACATGTAGCAGCAGTGGTTCCCCCAAAATACACAGAATCTGGAAGCAGCAGTTCCCCCATTATACACAATCTGGCAGCGGTTCCCCAAAAATACACATAATCTGGCAGCTGTTTCTCAAAATACACTTAATCTGGCAGCAGCAGTTCCCCAAAAATAGTTAATCTGGCAGCAATTCCCCCAAAATAGGTGCCCCCAGTATAGGTAACCAGGTCAAAGGGTATCCCCAGTGGAAGTATCCAGGTCTATAGGTTTTCCCAGTGCAGGTATCCAGGTCTATAGGTGTCCCCAGTATAAGTAGCCTAATCTACAGGTGTCCCCAGAATAGATAACCAGGTCTATAGATGTCCCCATTTAAGATAGCCAGGTCTATAGATGTCCCCAGTTAAGATAGCCAGGTCTATAGCTGTCCCCAGTATAGGTAGCCAGGTCTACAGGTGTCTCCAGAATAGGTAGCCAGGCCTATAGGTGTCCCCAGTACAGATAGCCAGGTCTATAGGTGTCTCCTGTATAGATAGCCAGGTCTTTAGGTGTCCCCAGTATATGTAGCCAGGTGTATAGGTGTCCCCAGTATAGCCAGGTGTATAGGTGTCCCCAGTATAGCCAGGTCTATAGGTGCCCCCAGTATATGTAGTCAGGTGTATAGGTGCCCCCAGTATATGCAGTCAGATGTATAGGTATCCCCAGTATAGCCAGGTGTATAGGTCTCCCCAGTATAGCCAGGTGTATAAGTGCCCCCAGTATATGCAGCCAGGTGTATAGGTGTCCCCAGTATAGCCAGGTTTATAGGTGCCCCCAGTATATGTAGCTAGGTCTATAAGTGCCCCCAGTATATGTAGTCAGGTGTATAAGTGCCCCCAGTATATGTAGTCAGGTGTATAGGTGCCCCCAGTATATGCAGCCAGATGTATAGGTGTCCCCAGTATAGCCAGGTTTATAGGTGCCCCCAGTATATGTAGCTAGGTCTATAAGTGCCCCCAGTATATGTAGCCAGGTGTATAGGTGCCCCCAGTATATGCAGCCAGGTGTATAGGTCTCCCCAGTATAGCCAGGTCTGTAAGTGCCCCCAGTATATGTAGCTAGGTCTATAAGTGCCCCCAGTATATGTAGCCAGGTGTATAGGTGCCCCCAGTATATGCAGCCAGGTGTATAGGTCTCCCCAGTATATGCAGCCAGGCTTGTAGGTGTCTCCAGGAGGGGAGACAGCCAGTGAAGGAGGGCGATGGGCATAGCAGCGGAGAAGAGGGGAAGTTTCCCCCCCCCCTCCTCTCACCTTTGGGCCCCCCTTCCTGGCTCTCCCCTCCGTAATCTGTAAGACAGCTGAAAGCGGCTGACAGCGGGCGGAGACTTACCGCTGTTCAGCCACCGGAGGCATCGCTGATCTGTGTGCAGCTAGTCTGGGCTTCTCAAGCCCAGACTAGCTGCACACAGATCAGCGATCCCTCCGGTGGCTGAACAGCGTCTCCGCCCGCTGTCAGCCGCTTCCAGCTGTCTTACAGATTACGGAGGGGAGAGCCAGGAAGGGGGGCCCCAAGGTGAGAGGAAGGGGGGGAAACTTCCCCCCTTCTCCGCTGCTATGCCCATCGCCCTCCTTCACTGGCTGTCTCCCCTCCTGGCTGCTCAGGGTTCTATGGCGGGTGGCGCCCCCCCCCTGACCACGGGCCCTCGGTCCGTGCCCGAGTGCCCTAATGGTCAGTCCGCCCCTGGTTTTACCTTATGAGGTAAATTATCAGGTAATTCATGAGATAATTTACTGAAAATAGCTATTCTCATGGAACTTTAGGGGGTGTGTTAGGACATAATTTACCGATCAGTAAGACCTGGGTGTACCTGGAGGTAAAGTCAATTTGTATGCATTGTGCAGTTTTTAGTACAGTTCCTATTACTGTTTTAGTGTCGTTCCTATTCAGGCTGTGCGATAGAAAAGAATAGTAGAAATGAGACAAATGAGACTCCAAATATTTACTGGATTTTTTTTTATAAGGGTTGCTTATAAATATACTTTTCATAGGTTGCTACATAATCAAATATACCTTCCCCTCTCAAAACAAACAAAAAAAACTTCCAAAGACTATCTAACTATTATGGAAAACAATTAAAGACTACTATTATTTATTTGCTGCATGCTTACCGTTGAAATACCTCATGTTTGGAAATGGAGAAAAATCTTTCAGAATTGCTAAAAAAAAGAGGAAAATACTTCATGACGTATTTTACCTAGCAAAACATATTTACCTCACATAGCTACCAGAATTGAGGCCATTATGTTGAATCGGAGTCCAGAGAAAATATGCCAGTCTTTAAACAAAACATGAGATAACTAGATATATGCTAACATATGCCGTAAAATTCTGATATTTCTTAAGATAAACATGATGCTATTCATTTATATTGCATAAACAGCAACAGCTCTGTGCCATCTTATGATATTTCTTACACCTTCTAAGGCATGTGGTCCACAGCAAAACAGTCCCTGTTTGGTCAAAAGGGCAATATAAAGCAGGGAGAGAGGGTAAAGCAGAGCAGATGCTGCTCTGTCTGGGTGATAGTGTGGTTGAGCTGATGAAAAGCTCACAATTGTATTAATTGATGTCACATGGCCCAGTACACAGTCATGCTAAAGAAGCAGATGGCTGTGTATTAGCATTTAAATGAGCTTGAGCTGCTCCTCTGATATAAGGAATAAATATACAGGGGGCTAGAGATGTTGCATTCGCACTTTGTAAGTATATGTGAGCCAGCCACAGTCTCCTAGCACTGCCTGGTAGGGAAGGTCAGATAAAGTGACAGAAGCTTGAAGACCTGAGGACAATTGGTCTGACATCTCTTTGTTGTCTCTTGATAGTCTGAATTTAACATCTGGTCACTGGATATGAGCATCATTTACATGGGACAATATTTAATCCAAAAATTAACTGTATCTGATTGCCTTTAAGAGCTTGTGAAAATAGCTTGTATGAAATCAGATTAGTCTAGAGATGCATAAAATATCCCTTGAAAGGGTGGTCAGTGGATAACACTGCTACCTTGCAGCACCAAGGTACTGATTACTCTGGTATTAATCCAGGCAGATGGCCCAGAGGAAACTGACCTGGGAGTATTTTGTCTGTTCAGAATATATGGTACATGGAAATGGTTCTAAATTGAATAAAGGGCCATTGGGAATGTTCTCAATGCTAGGTTATTAGCACATGGTGTGCATATCCCTGGTGGTACTTATGTTGAGATCTGGGTTTTTTAAAGTGTAACTGTCAGGCTGCAAAAGCTAATTTAAACCTCTATTCTCCTGTGTTAAACAGTTTAGAAGGAAGCCAAAAGGGCAATACTGAAGTTAAAAATCTCTCTTACTTTTGATGTGTGTTGAACAGCAAGGCTGTTATTCCCAAGCTCTGTAAGTAGGACGAGAGGCCGCATAACATACTGCAAAGCATTCTGGGGCTGCTTCTCCCCACCTTGGGTCCTCCCCTCGGCTGCTAGTGAGAAGTTACAGGCTCATGTTACAGAAGCTTGTAACGCAGCTCAGCTCACAGCACTGAAAAATCACACAGCAGAGTATACTGCATGAGTCCGCTATTGTTCCTAGCCACATGGCTAATTAATATTCACTGCACAGTAGTGTTGTCCATTAGGATCTTTTTTGCGAGTCGAATCATCAGGAAGCAGGGAGGACATGACGACACAATTGGCTTCATAGGAGATAGACAAACATGGAACCTGCCATGAGCTGTCAGGAGCATCATTCTCTGCATATACTATATAAAAATTCTGTGCAATCCAACGTGGACAGTGAAATGCATATGTAATGTAAGTACAGCCAATCTTTAGCTACTGATATATGTGTTTTTTTTCTCTGAGACCCTATACCTAACAGCTCCTCTTTAAACTTGTCACCTCTGGAGAAGATGAATGAGATGCACTTTTTGTTGCAAGCCAATTCAAATCATCAGCAACTGCTTTTGATTGGTACAGGTCCATGCAATATTCAATAATATTTACATCAGCTTGGAAAAATCAGAATTTCATTGATCATCTCCAGTAGTGTATAGAACTTTGACCTTCCACAGGTGATAGTGTGTAGCATTAAGGTTGGAAGGTGAGAAGGACCGGTTAGTATATAATGTCTCCCTGCCACGACTGGATGTGTCATTCTAGGTTCTATGCCTTTGATATCTGAGCAGTAACTCAGGATGGATTTTTCACTCCATTGTCATTTAAGAGAATTGGCTCTTGTACTGACCCTAATCTTTTAAGAGAACAGATTACCAGCACCACATCAGACCTCAAGGATTTAATGTACAGCAGAGAAAAGGAAACCAGTGATTACAGAAGCTGAATCTTTCATTCTGTTCTGCGAATAGGATATTGCACAGGGTGACACCACCCCTACCTAATTACACTAATAACTACCTGCCAAGAGCATCGGCAGACATCAGCACTCAAACACACGGCGACATGAAGCTCCGCAAAGCTGAAACAATTCTGCATGATGATTCATACACACGCTGGGAAATGGAACACTTACCCTATCAGTGATACCTGGGATGTGAGCAGTGAACAGTACTGGCTCTCATAAAAAGCAGCCCAAATCAAACCCCTGATTGCTTATCAATGTAATGAATCATATTCTCACTGTGAGTAATTGGATAAGCACATATTCTAACTGCTGGACTATGTGGACCGATGTAATAGTGAACAAAAAGAGCAATAGCATAGCTACATAATGCACAACTAGATGAAACAAAAGCACAGACACCCAATGCACAAAATACTGTGTGTTCTTACTTATGACAAATGTATTAACATATGTATTAAAAAGGGAGACTGCACAAGATACTTAAAGGGGCACTACAGCGAAAAACTGTAAAATTTAAAATAAGTACATTTTTTCCAGAGTAAAATGAGCCATAAATTACTTTTCTCCTATAATGCTGTCACTTACAGTAGGCAGTAGAAATCTGACAGCAGTGACAGGTTTTGGACTAGTCCGTCTCTTCATAGGGGATTCTCAGCAAGGCTTAAATTCTTTATAAAGATATACCCGGAAAAAAAAAATTAAACAATTATGTCAGCCAGCGTCCCTGCTCCCTCCCTACAGAGTTTTTTGGCAGTTGGACAGAGCAATTGCCATTCACTAAGTGCTTTTGAAAATAAATATATCCCTGAGAATCCCCTATAAAGAGATGGACTAGTCCAAAACCTGTCGCTTCTGTCAGATTTCTACTACCTACTGTAAGTGACAGCAACATAGGAGAAAGTAATGTATGGCTCATTTTACTCTGGAAAAAAATGTACTTCTTATTTGTATATGTTTGCACATATTTTAAATTTTACAGTTTTTTCGCTGTAGTGCCCCTTTAACAAGTTGGTGTGTGAAAAGTCCTTCCTCTTTCAAGCTAGGATTCGGAAAGTATAAGAGCTAAATTAATTGCACCCCATCTTGCTGTCCGGTGCTGAAATGGTGCTGAATGCAGAGATTCGAGTTCTGAATCACATGGTCCTGAATTTGAACACCAACACTACCTATGGACCATACAATGTAAAACACTGCGCTAGGCTGGTACAATCTACACAGGTATTGCAAACTCCCACTGCTCATAAATAATTCATAAAGTTGCAAATCTTGCTGCAGGGTGCGCTATTGTAAAGATCATAGTGTCCCCAAACAACCATAAAACAAACAACAGCGCTACCCCAAAGAGTCATTCAACTTCCATTGCACATATGATGATACAATAAAAAGTCCACTATATCTCACTTCTTTGGAATCACTCTCGCTCAAAACATAGACAATCAAAGTCGCGTGTAAGTGGTCTAGATCACACTCACCAGATCCACTGACTCTTATCACAGGAGTCAAGTTCAGCAGTGAAGGGTCTTAGCCCCCTTCCTGGCTCTATGGCTTCTTCTCCGTTAATCGGGTCCTGGGCTTCTCCTAATGACCCCTCACTACAGAGGTATTACGGTAAACACACTGGCCCCCACTACAGAGGTTTACCACTTAATAGACTGCCCTTACAGCTGCTGCAACAGACAGCACAAGGAAAAGCTTGCTCAACATCCTAAAAAGACCCAACAAAACTAGTTACAACCTAGTTACTACCTATGGACCACCAAAGACTCCAAGTGTTTTCTATAACATTCCAAATATGGAATTCTGGTTTTACTAACGGTTGTACTTACCTTACCACTGCAACATGTACATTCTTAATAAATGCATGTTTGTGCATGCATTTATTAAGAAAGAACTCAAGGAACTTCTAAAGAATAGAAACAAAGCTTTTAAAATACAGGACAAAGAAGCATATTTTTCAGCCAGAGCAAGTCTGAAAAAAGGCATACGAAATGCAAAACTTAACCCATTCAGGTTCCGTCGTTTTCACGTGAGAAATGTTCACTTCCCATTCATTAGCCTATAACTTTATCACTACTTATCACAATGCACTGGTCTATATCTTGTTTTTTCCGCCACCAATTAGGCTTTCTTTGGTGGGTACATTTTGCTAAGAGCCACTTTACTGTAAATGCATTTTAACAGGAAGAATAAGAAAAAAATGGAAAAATTCATTATTTCTCAGTTTTCAGCCATTATAGTTTTAAAATAATACATGCCTCCATAATTAAAACTCACGTATTGTATATGCCCATATGTCCCGGTTATTACACCGTTAAAATTATGTCCCTATCACAATGTATGGCGACAATATTTTATTTGGAAATAAAGGTGCATTTTTTCCATTTTGCATCTATCACTATTTACAAGTTTAAAATGAAAAAATATAGAAATATTTCATCTTTACATTGATATTTAAAAAGTTTAGACCCTTAGGTAAATATTTACATGTTTTTTGTTTTTTTTTATTGTAATGGTTTTTCTTTTAATACTAAAAATTTTATTAGGGTACTTTTGGGAGGGTGGGAGGTAAACAATAGATTTATAATGTAAATGTGTGTTAATTCTGTTTTTTTTTTTTTTTTCAGGTGTAGTATTACTTTTTGGCCACAAGATGGCGGCCATGAGTTTGTTTACATGACATCACTCTAAGCGTAGCACGCGCTTAGAGTGACGCATCAGGAAGAAGACGGCCAGAAAAAGCTCAGCTTCCGAGAGAAGCTGTCGCTTTTTCAGCGGGGGAGAGGAATCAATGATCGGGCTCCGTAGCCCGACACATTGATTCCTTGGCTACCGAATCCGCGGCCGGGAGTGCGCGTGCACGCGCACGATCGGCCGCGGGGGCGCACGGTAGCGCGCATGGTTCCTGGACGTAGAAACTACGTCCAGGAACCAAAATAGGTTAAATACAAACAAAGGATTGAGGAAAACTTTGAAAATGACTCAAACCCAAAGAGGATGTGGCAAAGCATTCAACTATTCACAGATTACAAAAAGAAGAATAGCACTCAATATACACTGGACAATAACATCCCCAGCCTAGCAGAGGAACTTAACAACTTCTTTGCTAGATTTAAAAAAGACAACAATCGGCCTCCAGTCAACTTTGGGCCCACTACAGACTCACAGCCTTTAATCCTTCACATACATGAAGTGCAGAAAGCACTCACAAATATCAATACCAGGAAAGCTGCAGGTCCTGATGGTGTGCAAGGACGTGTGCTCCAGGCCTGTGCTGGTCAACTAGCGAAAGTTTTTACACAAATATTCAACCTCTCTCTGTTCTTGGGTGTAGTCCCATCATGCCCTTAAATCTACAACCATTGTGCCAGTCCCAAAAAATCCTAGGATAACCTCTCTTAATGATTATCGACCAGTTGCTCTAACCCCTGTCATCGCCAAGTGCTTTGAACGACTGGTAGCCACACACATCAAGGCCTCCATCCCAGCAAATCTAGATCAACACCAGTTTGCTTATCGAACAATTAGATCGACTGAGGATGCCATCTGTGTAGCTCTCTATGCTGCCCTCTCACACCTGGAAAAGCCCAACTCCTATGTTAGGATGCTCTTTGTTGACTACAGCTCAGCATTTAACACCATTGTACCTAGCCAGCTGACCAACAAACTCCATGCACTAGGTCTTTCTCCCTCCATATGTACTTGGTTATTGGACTTCCTTACTAATCACCCTCAAACTGTCAGACTAGGAAAACAGACATCTTCCACCCTTACCCTGAGCACTGGCGTGCCACAGGGCTGTGTATTAAGCCCTCTCCTCTATGCACTTTTCACCCATAACTGCCAGCCTATCCATACCTCAAACATAATTGTTAAGTTTGCAGATGATACGACTGTCATTGGGCTTATATCAGACAATGAGGAAGCTGCATACAGAGAAGAAGTTAGGAACCTGACTGCATGGTGCGACATTAACAACCTGTTATTAAATACAAAGAAGACCAAAGAAATTATTCTGGACTTTAGGACCACCAAAAAGACCACTCACCTACCGCTAATGATCAATGCAGAGGCTGTGGAGAGAGTTTCCAGCTTCAAATTTTTGGGAGTCACCATCGCAGAGAACCTGTCCTGGGCTGACAATGCTTTAGCTCTAACTGGCAAAGCACAAGAACGCCTCTACTTTCTGAGAAAACAAAGGAGCGCTAACCTCCCACAGAAGCTGCTGGTTAATTTCTCCAGATGCACTATAGAAAGCGTTCTGACCAATTGCATGACGGCCTGGTACAACAGCTGCACCAAGGCTACTAGAGAAGCCCTGCAGCGAGTTGTTAAAACAGCAGAAGCCATTATTAGCACTGAAATACCTTTACTGGAACTCTTATATATAATACGCGCAGTGTGAGAAGGGCCAAAAACATTATCAAGGACAACACTCACCCTGGAAATGCCTTGTTTGAGCTCCTTCCATCAGGTAAACGTTTTAGATCAATCCGCATACACACAAACAGACTGAAAAACTGCTTTTTCCCATCCGCCATAAACTTGATGAACTCTGAATCCTCTCTGAAATAGTTAACACTGTGTACAAATTGTTTAAACACCTGTAATACCTGGCATACTTGTATAATTTCTTCTCTTCCTTGTTACTATCACTATGTTCCCTATATGCACCGTGGGGTTGTCATGAAAAGTAATTTCGTTGTGTTACACAATGACAATAAAGTGAATTGAATTGAACAGCTATGATTTTCTGTAGCGGTTAAATGGAGCCCACTATGCCATCCACGGAAAGCACCAAAAAGTGCAGCATTGTTTGTTTAAAACAGAAAGTAATTGCAGGTCATAACTTCCAGCACATGCCCCAGATTTATAACTTCAGGACATTGAGCAAGGCAAGGCAAAGAATTCCTTTATTCTACTGCGAGATAGATAAGCATTAGTAATAGCCCCCCTATGACCCATGCAACTTGGGGCTATAGAGGCCTACTCCTCCTCCCCCCATCATGCAGAGTAGCGCAGGGGATACTGTAATATTTACCTGGTCCATACTGCTCCTGGCCTCCTCTTACTTTTATCAGCGACACACTTTATGCTGCCATCCCCAAGCTCTTAATGCATGTCAGTGAGTGTGAGGCAGCATAGAGTGAGTGGCTGCTGAACGGAAGAGGAGACCTGATGCATGGAGGTGGTGAAATTGGCCATTGATTTTCCAATCAAAATTGGAAGTGTGTACTAGTCTTTAGGCCCAATCTTTTCTTAAACTTTCAATGTGTGGCATACTGTTTTGATTTTGTTTGTTTTTCTTTTATCTGGTTATGGTTCTTGAATCAGGCATTTATATATATAGTATGTTATGCTGGGTGTACAGCTATGTACAATATTCTTTCTTTTTTTCATATAGTATGTGAAATCATTGAAAGACTTTTCTTCAATAAACATGAGTAAACATAAAACTGATTATAAGTCGGAATTTTAAACATCTGAATGACCATTTCTAATCGTTTATTATCTCCAGAATCGCTGACCCAAACTCTCTCCTCCATTCGCTCATACTGATCGTGTTTATTAGTAAACATAATTTAGTATGTGATCTACAGTATACAGTATATACCAGCCTGGAAAAGCCCAGGAAAAACTGCATGAAGGAAGGTCTACAAGCCAGACGCCAATAAACACAATATAAACACAAATCTGCTGATAAAAATCCACCATATCCTGGTCTGGCTGCTGGAATAAAAAGCAATGCTGAATTCATCTTCATTATCTGCACAAGATCAGATTAGAGCATAATGACTTTGTTTCCATAACAATATTAACACTCCTTCATTTTTTGCTATGCTTAGGTCTTCCCTCCCCCTACATAGAGTACATTTCTCTGGCTGTTGCTATACAAGTACATCTGCTCCCACATTATATAAAATGAAACACCAAATTGACAAGCAGCCTTGTAGTCTTTTTTAATATGTTTTTATCTATAGCAGCTATGTAAAATAA
This sequence comes from Hyperolius riggenbachi, assembly GCF_040937935.1. Lineage (NCBI taxonomy): Eukaryota > Metazoa > Chordata > Amphibia > Anura > Hyperoliidae > Hyperolius > Hyperolius riggenbachi. The sequence continues at coordinate 215,340,505 of NC_090652.1, forward strand.
AGCTGGATAGAAACTGCCAAAGACTGTGGGAATCAGGACATAGCGATCGGCTGGCACCAGCAATAGGGCTGACAACATGCACACTTTGCTCAGTCATCATGAATTCAATTCACACATCCTGTATAATAAAGCCCCTGTGTCCCTGCGTAGTGCTGTCTCTGTGTAGCCGGGTCCGTGCTTTTTGCTACTGCGCATGTGCGCAGCACAACCCGGACAGCAGTTGGGACTGGAGGAGGGGGCCAGTGAGCCGGGTGGGCGGACGGGTGCGCGCGCACAAGCGGCTGGTGCACGCGTGTGTGGCGGGTGCGCGTGAAGTTAAAAAAAACAGGCCTAGAGCCCGTTTTTTAAACGGGCTTGGGTCTACTAGTTTTGTATAAAACAGCAAAACAAAATGTGAACTACAAACGGCCACTTATAATTGGATGGGGAGATAATCACATGTCTGCTCTAGCCTTCCTTGGTGCCCCTTATCATTACTCTTTGGTGGGAAAAATAATACTATGCTGTGCAGGATTTTCTGAATGACAACTGTTTTTCCCTCAAGACAGGCCAAAGCAAGGAGTTTCGTTTGCATAATTTATTCTGGAATTTCATATAACATTTCATGTAAGTCACATGTCCAGGCATTTTGGAACAACAGTAGAAGGGCACAGTTAGAATTGGTTTAATGGTAGGAATAGTTAATGTCAAAGAGGCACAGTAGTAAATGATGAAGGATACCCAATTCCACTTCTACATCAGTTATCTCAGTGTTAGCATCAGAAACACTATATATATATATATATATATATATATATATATATATATACTGTATAGTGCATATATATATATATATATATATATATATATATATATGTATATACTGTATAGTGTTATATATATATATATATATATATATATATATATACTGTAAAGTGTGTGTATATATATATATATATATATATATATATATATATATATATATATATATATATATATTAGGCTAAGTGCCTCAACCTTCAGGCAAGAAGAGGAAGTAGCGCCCTGCCCCCAGGGCTGGTCCAAGCAAGAAGAAGGGGCCGGTCCAAGCAAGAAGAAGAAGTAGCGCCCTGCCCCCATGGACGGTCCTACACTTGCCGCCGAGCTGGAGAGGGTAGCGGGCAGGAAGGTGGTATTGGGCACAGCGGCGGGGAGGGGGGGTCGGACCCCCCCTCACCTGGGTCCCCCATCTGCGCTCCCCCTCTAGCTTAAGTTCAGCAGCAGCTGCCACTATTTGTAAGAGGCAGTGGGCGGGGATGACTCACCACTTCCGCGTTCCAGCATGCGTTCCACCGTCGTCACTTCCTGCAATGCCGTCCTCTTACAATACAGTGGGCGGCATTGCAGGAAGTGACGACAGTGGAACGCACGCTGAAACGCGGAAGAGGTGAGTCATCCCCGCCTGCCGCCTCTTACTTATAGCGGTGGCGGCTGCTGCTGAGCTTAAGCTGGAGGGGGAGTGCAGATGGGGGACCCAGGTGAGGGAGCGGTATAGTATATATATATATATATATATATATATATATTGGTAAGTACCCCTCCTGTCTCAGTGTTGTCACAGCCTAGGCTATTAAGCTATGCAGAATTCTCTTCCCAGAGCATTCTGGCAGACTAGGTGGTTTTTTTTACTAGTTTTGGAACAAGCTGTAAACTAACAGATGCACCTGACAGCACTAAAGATGTCACCACCTGTGATAAACTTTATAGTGTAAAGCAGGTAGAGGAAAGGGTGAGAAAGGATTTTATAGCAGGCAAACATTGACTAAATAATTGACATAGTAATATTGTAAAAATATAAGCAATTTTTGTTCATTGCATTTTCAGTACAATTCCACTTTAAGGTGGTTTAAAGGCTATGGTTAACTATATAAACAAGATACACTGTAGGTTAGGGTTTGGCATATCCAGGAGAAGGAAGGGATTAGCAGCAGGCTATAGGGTAGGGAAAGGGGAGCATTTTGTGCTGCACCCAAAAAAAAAATGGTACCAAAGTGACAGTGTCAAACAAAGTATACCTAGCTAACATTTCACTACCAGAAAGCCCATCCCCAATGGTCATACTTGTGCCCACAGGTGTATACGGTACCTAGCTAACATTTCACTACTAGAAAGCCTTACTACAATGGTCATACTTGTGCCCACAGGTGTATACGGTACCTAGCTAACATTTCACTACTAGAAAGCCTTACTACAATGGTCATACTCCTGCCCACAGGTGTATACGGTACCTAGCTAACATTTCACTACTAGAAAGCCTTTCCACAATGGTCATACTTGTGCTCACAGGTGCATACGGTACCTAGCTAACATTTCACTACAAGAAAGCCTTACTACAATGGTCATACTTGTGCCCACAGGTGTATACGGTACCTAGCTAACATTTCACTACTAGAAAGCCTTTCCACAATGGTCATACTTGTGCCCACAGGTGTATACGGTACCTAGCTAACATTTCACTACTAGAAAGCCTTTCCACAATGGTCATACTTGTGCCCACAGGTGTATACGGTACCTAGCTAACATTTCACTACAAGAAAGCCTTTCCACAATGGTCATACATGTGCCCACAGATGTATACGGTACCTAGCTAACATTTCACTACTAGAAAGCATTACTACAATAGTCATACTTGTGCCCACAGGTGCATATGGTACCTAGCTAACATTTCACTACTAGAAAGCCTTACTACAATGGTCATACTTGTGCCCACAGATGTATACGGTACCTAGCTAACATTTCACTACTAGAAAGCCTTTCCACAATGGTCATACTTGTGCCCACAGGTGTATACGGTACCTAGCTAACATTTCACTACTAGAAAGCCTTTCCACAATGGTCATACTTGTGCCCACAGGTGTATACGGTACCTAGCTAACATTTCACTACAAGAAAGCCTTTCCACAATGGTCATACATGTGCCCACAGATGTATACGGTACCTAGCTAACATTTCACTACTAGAAAGCCTTACTACAATAGTCATACTTGTGCCCACAGGTGCATATGGTACCTAGCTAACATTTCACTACTAGAAAGCCTTTCCACAATGGTCATACTTGTGCCCACAGGTGTATACGGTACCTATTCAATAAACGAAAGCAAGATTGTCTATTGGGTAATTGGTCAATATACCCTCAAAGATAGGGGGTGGGGCCAACCTTCGTAACATTAGTACAGCAAATTTTGTATATACATAATAAGGTCATAAGGCCACCATAATCTTACCAATAAAAGTCAATTTATTAATTCCAATTAGACAAAATCCCCTCAATACAAAACCCTCAATACCACAATTTCCCTATTCAATTTAAAAAATGAGAACAATGCAGTGCAATTTAGCCATATCACATGGGGCAATAATCTGCAGATATAAAGATAGCTTATCTCTGGCCAGAGAGTATAGTTGACATATCATTCATCCGCCCGCGCATGCGTACAACAGCCACACTGCCACACTGTCCCAATGTCCTGGGGGCCCCCCACTTTATCACCTTGGACTGGACTACCATTGGCATCCAATCAGAGCCAGTTTTCCGTATAAATACACCAAAATCCGATTCAGAATACAAACTCCGGAAGGCTTGTGTGTTTTCAGCTTTAAGAATATAAGGTTACACTATGGATGGGTCTCACCCGTTAAGACAGTCCCCGTTGTGATTAGAGTGGCTCCACATTCACTTGCGTTGATGTTATAGCCAGGATTCCATCTAGCGTGTTGCAGATTCCGTCACTTTAGATATTGACATACTGCCCGCCGCGTGTGTCTCTGCATCCACGCCAGCACGCTAGTTCCTCTATCCGGGGTTCGTGCGGCCAAGGTGTTGTATCACCAATTGGTGTCCGCTGTGTCGGCTAGTGCACCGCCCACCGACGCGTTTCACGCCCACATTGGGCGTTTCATCAGGGTGTGGCCAGTCCGGCCGTCATGTTCATTTAAAAGCAGTCTCTCGCTCCGCCCCATACAGCTCCTATAGCAACAAACAAGCTTCCACAATGGCTTGTATGGTGGCTGGGGTGAGTCATGTGCGCCTAGGATCCATCAGCATCACTACCTATTAGGTAACAGTAACATGTAAACAGTGTCCATTCCAAACAGGATTTAAAGGGACATCCAGGGGGAACTTTTTCTTCCTCAAGAACGCAACCATCCCCTTATATTTTCGTCATTGTGGCTTAAACTACACAGTCAATGCGGATCCACGCATATCTCATGCATTACCCAATACCATTATTGAAAGCCACAATCCAAGTTGGCCTTATTTGTACCTATTATGTCTCAGGAAGGGGGAAAGATCGAGCTCCGCATTAAGCCCAAAGGGGGCAACAGTGCCCAATTTATATATCCACATTGCCTCCTTGCAATACAGGACCTCATCAAAATCACCCCTCCTTCCAGAGATCTTCAAGTTGTACAATCCTTTTACCGTTGTGTCCTTCAAGCTATTATTATGATGCTCTCTATAATGATCATAGATTGCTCCTATAGCTTTTCCCCCTGTTATCTTACAAAAATGCTCCAGCACCCGGTCCTTGAGCATTCTCTTGGTCTTTCCCACATATTTAAGTTTACATGGACACTGTATCATATAGATCACCTTGGTTGTCTCACAATTTATAAACGACCTGATAGTGAATTCAGTCTTAGCATCACTACTGTGAAATACATTAGTACGTTCGATATATGGGCACAGCTTGCATTTTGCACATTTATACATCCCCACTGGTCTTCTACGATCTAGCCAAGTTGAGGGATTTCTTTGTATCTCACTATGGACTAGATAGTCCTTTAGGTTCGGTGCCCTTCTAGCAGTCATGAGTGGGCGTGGTCCCACGACCTTGGCAACCTCCTGGTCAGAGGTCAAAATGGGCCAAAATTTATTGAGTAACTCTCTCAATGCATCCCAGTGGGCCCCAAAACCGGTTATGAGCCGCGTATGTCCCTCCCCCTCCGCACTTCGCGGCACCCCCCCAGGGGTCAACAATTCTTGTCTATCCCTATCCCATGCCCTCCTAAGGGCCCTTCGCAGGACAGAGTGCGGGTAGCCCCTCTCACGGAACCGCTGATACATAAGACGGGATTCTTTTTTGAAATCCTCATCCCTGCCGCAGTTCCTCCGTAATCGGAGGAACTGACCATAGGGAATACCCTTCTTTAGGGGAATAGGATGATGACTGGTGGCATGCAAAAGAGTATTTCCAGCCGTGGGTTTGCGGAAAGAGGTGGTCATTATAGTTCCTCCTTCCACCCTCAGCATGAGATCCAAAAAGGAAATCTCCAAGCCAGAGGTGTAGGTCAATTTTATATTTCTATCATTTTGATTCAGCTTGACCACAAATTCCTCAAGTTCCCCAGCTGTTCCAGTCCACGCCACCAGTACATCATCCAAATATCTGATCCAGAGGGCGACGTGTGCACCATATTCTGGGCTAGGGAATACTTCCTCTTGCTCCCAGAGGCCCAAATGAAGACAAGCATAGGCCGGACTTGCACAAGGGATTCTGACCAGACAGGAATGGGAGTACTTGACAGTTACAACTTATAACGTCCCTATTATATACATCCTACCAAAGGTGCACAAATCTGTTGAAAATCCGCCGGGGCGACCCATTGTTTCGGCGGTGGGTAGCCCCACACAGAGACTGGGTCAGTTTGTTGACAAAAAGGTGTGTCCACTGGTTCGAACATTACCTTCATATGTACAAGATACACGAGACGTTTTGGGGGTCCTGGCCGGTTTTGTGCTGCCCCCGGGGTACCTCCTTGTGGGGATCGATGTGGAGTCCTTGTACACTTCGATCCCGCATGAGGAGGGGCTCCGGGCAATGTCCCTCTTCCTCCGCGAGCGGCATCCCTCTGCAGAGGCCCATAATGCCTTCATTGTTGAGGCTATGGAGCTCATCCTCACTCGGAACTGCTTTACATTTGAGGGACAATATTACCAACAGCTACGGGGTACATCCATGGGGGCGTCGTGTGCACCGGCCTATGCTTGTCTTCATTTGGGCCTCTGGGAGCGAGAGGAAGTATTCCCTAGCCCAGAATATGGTGCACACGTCGCCCTCTGGATCAGATATTTGGATGATGTACTGGTGGCGTGGACTGGAACAGCTGGGGAACTTGAGGAATTTGTGGTCAAGCTGAATCAAAATGATAGAAATATAAAATTGACCTACACCTCTGGCTTGGAGATTTCCTTTTTGGATCTCATGCTGAGGGTGGAAGGAGGAACTATAATGACCACCTCTTTCCGCAAACCCACGGCTGGAAATACTCTTTTGCATGCCACCAGTCATCATCCTATTCCCCTAAAGAAGGGTATTCCCTATGGTCAGTTCCTCCGATTACGGAGGAACTGCGGCAGGGATGAGGATTTCAAAAAAGAATCCCGTCTTATGTATCAGCGGTTCCGTGAGAGGGGCTACCCGCACTCTGTCCTGCGAAGGGCCCTTAGGAGGGCATGGGATAGGGATAGACGGGAATTGTTGACCCCTGGGGGGGTGCCGCGAAGTGCGGAGGGGGAGGGACATACGCGGCTCATAACCGGTTTTGGGGCCCACTGGGATGCATTGAGAGAGTTACTCAATAAATTTTGGCCCATTTTGACCTCTGACCAGGAGGTTGCCAAGGTCGTGGGACCACGCCCACTCATGACTGCTAGAAGGGCACCGAACCTAAAGGACTATCTAGTCCATAGTGAGATACAAAGAAATCCCTCAACTTGGCTAGATCGTAGAAGACCAGTGGGGATGTATAAATGTGCAAAATGCAAGCTGTGCCCATATATCGAACGTACTAATGTATTTCACAGTAGTGATGCTAAGACTGAATTCACTATCAGGTCGTTTATAAATTGTGAGACAACCAAGGTGATCTATATGATACAGTGTCCATGTAAACTTAAATATGTGGGAAAGACCAAGAGAATGCTCAAGGACCGGGTGCTGGAGCATTTTTGTAAGATAACAGGGGGAAAAGCTATAGGAGCAATCTATGATCATTATAGAGAGCATCACAATAATAGCTTGAAGGACACAACGGTAAAAGGATTGTACAACTTGAAGATCTCTGGAAGGAGGGGTGATTTTGATGAGGTCCTGTATTGCAAGGAGGCAATGTGGATATATAAATTGGGCACTGTTGCCCCCTTTGGGCTTAATGCAGAGCTCGATCTTTCCCCCTTCCTGAGACATAATAGGTACAAATAAGGCCAACTTGGATTGTGGCTTTCAATAATGGTATTGGGTAATGCATGAGATATGCGTGGATCCGCATTGACTGTGTAGTTTAAGCCACAATGACGAAAATATAAGGGGATGGTTGCGTTCTTGAGGAAGAAAAAGTTCCCCCTGGATGTCCCTTTAAATCCTGTTTGGAATGGACACTGTTTACATGTTACTGTTACCTAATAGGTAGTGATGCTGATGGATCCTAGGCGCACATGACTTACCCCAGCCACCATACAAGCCATTGTGGAAGCTTGTTTGTTGCTATAGGAGCTGTATGGGGCGGAGCGAGAGACTGCTTTTAAATGAACATGACGGCCGGACTGGCCACACCCTGATGAAACGCCCAATGTGGGCGTGAAACGCGTCGGTGGGCGGTGCACTAGCCGACACAGCGGACACCAATTGGTGATACAACACCCTGGCCGCACGAACCCCGGATAGAGGAACTAGCGTGCTGGTGTGGATGCGGAGACACACGCGGCGGGCAGTATGTCAATATCTAAAGTGACGGAATCCGCAACACGCTAGATGGAATCCTGGCTATAACATCAAAGCAAGTGAATGTGGAGCCACTCTAATCACAACGGGGACTGTCTTAACGGGTGAGACCCATCCATAGTGTAACCTTATATTCTTAAAGCTGAAAACACACAAGCCTTCCGGAGTTTGTATTCTGAATCGGATTTTGGTGTATTTATACGGAAAACTGGCTCTGATTGGATGCCAATGGTAGTCCAGTCCAAGGTGATAAAGTGGGGGGCCCCCAGGACATTGGGACAGTGTGGCAGTGTGGCTGTTGTACGCATGCGCGGGCGGATGAATGATATGTCAACTATACTCTCTGGCCAGAGATAAGCTATCTTTATATCTGCAGATTATTGCCCCATGTGATATGGCTAAATTGCACTGCATTGTTCTCATTTTTTAAATTGAATAGGGAAATTGTGGTATTGAGGGTTTTGTATTGAGGGGATTTTGTCTAATTGGAATTAATAAATTGACTTTTATTGGTAAGATTATGGTGGCCTTATGACCTTATTATGTATATACAAAATTTGCTGTACTAATGTTACGAAGGTTGGCCCCACCCCCTATCTTTGAGGGTATATTGACCAATTACCCAATAGACAATCTTGCTTTCCTTTATTGAATAAGTATGATGTAAGAGTGTTTTATAAACAATAAGCAAAAAAACAGCTAATTTAGTTCTGGTATCCCCTGTCAACCATTCTAATCCTTAATTGGATTATTTCCTCATTTCCTCCCTTTTTTTAAAAATAATTGGTTGCAGATGAAATTTTAGTTGTGCGCGCATAGGGATCGGTAGAGTATCACTATGGCTTATACAATAGGAGAGGACCTTGATGGTGAAATTGCTGCCAGCTTTTCTAATGTAGCTGTGGAGACTGATGATGATATCTCTGAACTTAAGGAACTATTTTTTGTACATAAAAATCTATTGATTAAGCAACTTAAACGAAAGTGGAATGCGTCCCTCCTGGAGTCTTATGTCAAGGCTGGAATAATACCAAATGGCATTTTGGAGAGAATTATTCCTTCTGGCAATCTCCTAACCCCGCGGTTTGTAGAGAAATGGAAGGAAAAAGCACTGGAGCGGGGGTTGGAAATTTTGAAAATGATGGCAGATGAGGAGCGTGAGCAGTTGAAAGAGATTACGGAAGAAATAGCTGATAGTGTTGTGGAATTGGATTCGCTTAGTACACATACAGAGTTCAACTCATTCAATGAGAATTTGAAAAAACAGATAGAGAAGATACAGGCAGGCATTAAAAAACAAAAGCAACAAAAATTTCAGAGGGATCTAGCGGGTTGGGACTCGGATGAGGCCCTAAATCCAATTAGTAGAATTGAGCAAAAGAAATCCAGACGAAGAGACAGAAAAGGGTCCACTGGACTAGAGAGTCTGGAACCGTCTAGTATTGATACGGAGGGTTCTGTTGGAAGCAGAAAATCAGTCACTTTTTTAGAGGAAAACAATACCCCCAGGAGAGGCAGGGGCAGGGGGAGGAACAGAAGAGGAAGAGGACAAGACAGAGGAGGGAGAGGCGGTCGAGGAAGGGGGGAGAGGAGAATAGGAAGGGAGGAGTGGGACAAGAACGAAGGGAGAAACGAGGAAATATCGGTCAGAGTCACCAGAAGTGGGAACCAGAAGAAGTGATGAGTTTAAATGAGGGAACCAGCAGGAATATAATTAATCTCTCTAAGTTTCAACTTCAGGAGAGACATATTTCATTACTGAAAAGAGGATTATCTTTCTCCCCAACTACCTCTGGTGACATCTTTGAGATATATAAGGACATTTATCTATTTCTAAGGAAGGTACTGTTGAAAATCACATATGGACAACAGCCCCAACAATTAATGGACCCCATACAAAGTTATACTTCCCTTACTTTGGCGGAGAGAGAAACTTTGATAGCCTTGGAATCTTTAATGGATGAACAAGGAATTGAGGGTGACATGCTGAGTGACTTGAGTCAGGACTTCACTTCCCCAGACAATGACTTGGTAATGAGTGAGTCAAGTCAGAATGAAAATTCCCTATATCCATTCACGCCCCCAATACCGCAGAAGACCAATTTAAAATTAAAATCCATCTATATGCCACCCCTCTCACAAAATAAAAATGTAAAAGTGTTCCTTGATACAGTAGAACAAGAATTATGGAAATTACAGTTATCCCCCTCCCATGGTGATAGAAATCTATCATCCCAAGAAATTACTGCATTGGAGGAATTGAAAAAAGCCCCCAATCTAATTATAAAACCAAGTGATAAGGGGGGTAATGTGGTCCTTATGGATGAGGAGAAATACATCCAAGAAATAAAACGACAGCTAAATGACAGAAACACCTATCGAAAACTTAGAGACAACCCCTTTCCTTTGATTAAAGATAAGGTTAATCACCTGTTAGATGATGGACTTGCACAAGGGATTCTGACCAGACAGGAATGGGAGTACTTGACAGTTACAACTTATAACGTCCCTATTATATACATCCTACCAAAGGTGCACAAATCTGTTGAAAATCCGCCGGGGCGACCCATTGTTTCGGCGGTGGGTAGCCCCACACAGAGACTGGGTCAGTTTGTTGACAAAAAGGTGTGTCCACTGGTTCGAACATTACCTTCATATGTACAAGATACACGAGACGTTTTGGGGGTCCTGGCCGGTTTTGTGCTGCCCCCGGGGTCCCTCCTTGTGGGGATCGATGTGGAGTCCTTGTACACTTCGATCCCGCATGAGGAGGGGCTCCGGGCAATGTCCCTCTTCCTCCGCGAGCGGCATCCCTCTGCAGAGGCCCATAATGCCTTCATTGTTGAGGCTATGGAGCTCATCCTCACTCGGAACTGCTTTACATTTGAGGGACAATATTACCAACAGCTACGGGGTACATCCATGGGGGCGTCATGTGCACCGGCCTATGCTTGTCTTCATTTGGGCCTCTGGGAGCGAGAGGAAGTATTCCCTAGCCCAGAATATGGTGCACACGTCGCCCTCTGGATCAGATATTTGGATGATGTACTGGTGGCGTGGACTGGAACAGCTGGGGAACTTGAGGAATTTGTGGTCAAGCTGAATCAAAATGATAGAAATATAAAATTGACCTACACCTCTGGCTTGGAGATTTCCTTTTTGGATCTCATGCTGAGGGTGGAAGGAGGAACTATAATGACCACCTCTTTCCGCAAACCCACGGCTGGAAATACTCTTTTGCATGCCACCAGTCATCATCCTATTCCCCTAAAGAAGGGTATTCCCTATGGTCAGTTCCTCCGATTACGGAGGAACTGCGGCAGGGATGAGGATTTCAAAAAAGAATCCCGTCTTATGTATCAGCGGTTCCGTGAGAGGGGCTACCCGCACTCTGTCCTGCGAAGGGCCCTTAGGAGGGCATGGGATAGGGATAGACGGGAATTGTTGACCCCTGGGGGGGTGCCGCGAAGTGCGGAGGGGGAGGGACATACGCGGCTCATAACCGGTTTTGGGGCCCACTGGGATGCATTGAGAGAGTTACTCAATAAATTTTGGCCCATTTTGACCTCTGACCAGGAGGTTGCCAAGGTCGTGGGACCACGCCCACTCATGACTGCTAGAAGGGCACCGAACCTAAAGGACTATCTAGTCCATAGTGAGATACAAAGAAATCCCTCAACTTGGCTAGATCGTAGAAGACCAGTGGGGATGTATAAATGTGCAAAATGCAAGCTGTGCCCATATATCGAACGTACTAATGTATTTCACAGTAGTGATGCTAAGACTGAATTCACTATCAGGTCGTTTATAAATTGTGAGACAACCAAGGTGATCTATATGATACAGTGTCCATGTAAACTTAAATATGTGGGAAAGACCAAGAGAATGCTCAAGGACCGGGTGCTGGAGCATTTTTGTAAGATAACAGGGGGAAAAGCTATAGGAGCAATCTATGATCATTATAGAGAGCATCATAATAATAGCTTGAAGGACACAACGGTAAAAGGATTGTACAACTTGAAGATCTCTGGAAGGAGGGGTGATTTTGATGAGGTCCTGTATTGCAAGGAGGCAATGTGGATATATAAATTGGGCACTGTTGCCCCCTTTGGGCTTAATGCGGAGCTCGATCTTTCCCCCTTCCTGAGACATAATAGGTACAAATAAGGCCAACTTGGATTGTGGCTTTCAATAATGGTATTGGGTAATGCATGAGATATGCGTGGATCCGCATTGACTGTGTAGTTTAAGCCACAATGACGAAAATATAAGGGGATGGTTGCGTTCTTGAGGAAGAAAAAGTTCCCCCTGGATGTCCCTTTAAATCCTGTTTGGAATGGACACTGTTTACATGTTACTGTTACCTAATAGGTAGTGATGCTGATGGATCCTAGGCGCACATGACTCACCCCAGCCACCATACAAGCCATTGTGGAAGCTTGTTTGTTGCTATAGGAGCTGTATGGGGCGGAGCGAGAGACTGCTTTTAAATGAACATGACGGCCGGACTGGCCACACCCTGATGAAACGCCCAATGTGGGCGTGAAACGCGTCGGTGGGCGGTGCACTAGCCGACACAGCGGACACCAATTGGTGATACAACACCCTGGCCGCACGAACCCCGGATAGAGGAACTAGCGTGCTGGCGTGGATGCAGAGACACACGCGGCGGGCAGTATGTCAATATCTAAAGTGACGGAATCCGCAACACGCTAGATGGAATCCTGGCTATAACATCAAAGCAAGTGAATGTGGAGCCACTCTAATCACAACGGGGACTGTCTTAACGGGTGAGACCCATCCATAGTGTAACCTTATATTCTTAAAGCTGAAAACACACAAGCCTTCCGGAGTTTGTATTCTGAATCGGATTTTGGTGTATTTATACGGAAAACTGGCTCTGATTGGATGCCAATGGTAGTCCAGTCCAAGGTGATAAAGTGGGGGGCCCCCAGGACATTGGGACAGTGTGGCAGTGTGGCTGTTGTACGCATGCGCGGGCGGATGAATGATATGTCAACTATACTCTCTGGCCAGAGATAAGCTATCTTTATATCTGCAGATTATTGCCCCATGTGATATGGCTAAATTGCACTGCATTGTTCTCATTTTTTAAATTGAATAGGGAAATTGTGGTATTGAGGGTTTTGTATTGAGGGGATTTTGTCTAATTGGAATTAATAAATTGACTTTTATTGGTAAGATTATGGTGGCCTTATGACCTTATTATGTATATACAAAATTTGCTGTATACGGTACCTAGCTAACATTTCACTACTAGAAAGCCTTACTACAATAGTCATACTTGTGCCCACAGGTGCATACGGTACCTAGCTAACATTTCACTACCAGAAAGCCTTTCCACAATGGTCATACTTGTGCCCACAGGTGTATACGGTACCTAACTAACATTTCACTACTAGAAAGCCTTACTACAATGGTCATACTTGTGCCCACAGGTATAAATGGTACCTAGCTAAAATTTCACTACTAGAAAGCCTTACCTCAATGGCATACTTGTGCCCACAGGTGCATATGGTACCTAGCTAAAATTTCACTACTAGAAAGCCTTACCTCAATGGCATACTTGTGCCCACAGGTGTATACGGTACCTAGCTAACATTTCACTACTAGAAAGCCTTACTACAATAGTCATACTTGTGCCCACAGGTGCATACGGTACCTAGCTAACATTTCACTACTAGAAAGCCTTTCCACAATGGTCATACTTGTGCCCACAGGTGTATACAGGGCCTGAGCTAACATAGAGGCAAAGGAGGTAATTGCCCCAGGGCCCCAGAGCCTGTAGGGGCCCCCAGTGGCTACAAGAGGAAAACATTTTTTTTCAAAAAGACCTTATAGTTTTTGAGAAAATCGATTTTAAAGTTTCAAAGGAAAAAAATACACATTTCAAAACCCGCCGACTTTAACGGTTAATAGCAAATCCACCTTAAATTGTAGAAACTCTAAATTTGCAGGATATGTTAAAGAGATCATTGGGAATATGAGGAAAAAACTATTTTTTAAAAAGATCTTATAGTTTTTGAGAAAATCAATTTTAAAGTTTCGAAGGAAAAAAGTATACTTTTAAATGCGGTAAATGCCATTTTTAGTAGCAAACCTAACAGTAGTGTAATTTTACATGTATCAAAAGAAAGAGCAATACATTTCCTGACGGGGATTCCAGGGGGTCCATACGCAGCCACAGCGCTTTGGCCAGGGATCGCTATACAGCCGCAATATGGCTGTATGAAGATCCCTGGCATTTTTTTCTATTTTTCCAATTTTTTTTTTTTTATTTTTTTTTTTATGTTTAGAGTGTGGGAATTTTTTTTTTAAATTATGTGGGGTCCCCTGTCCTGAAACTTTTTAACCCCTTGTCTCCCATGCAGGCCAGGATAGCCAGAATTTGGAGCTCTGACCGATTGGGGCTTCACACCCTGACTATACCAGCTGCAAAAAAGGTCCCTTAAATGCTGATTTTTGTTCCGGGGTATCTGTTGGGGGGCCCCCCAGGTTTATTTTGCCCTGGGGCCCCATTGTTGCTTAAACCGGCCCTGGGTGTATATGGTACCTAGCTAACATTTCACTGCTAGAAAGCCCATCCACAATGGTCATACTTGTGCCCACAGGTGTATACGGTACCTAGCTAACATTTCACCGCTAGAAAGCCTTTCCACAATGGTCATACTTGTGCCCACAGATGTATACGGTACCTAGCTAACATTTCACTACTAGAAAGCCTTTCCACAATGGTCATACTTGTGCCCACAGGTGCATACGGTACCTAGCTAACATTTCACTACTAGAAAGCCTTTCCACAATAGTCATACTTGTGCCCACAGGTGCATACGGTACCTAGCTAACATTTCACTACAAGAAAGCCTTTCCACAATGGTCATACTTGGGCCCACAGGTGTATATGGTACCTAGCTAACATTTCACTAATAGAAAGCCTTTCCACAATAGTCATACTTGTGCCCACAGGTGCATACGGTACCTAGCTAACATTTCACTACTAGAAAGCCTTTCCACAATGGTCATACTTGTGCCCACAGGTGCATACGGTACCTAGCTAACATTTCACTACTAGAAAGCCTTACTACAATGGTCATACTTGTGCCCACAGGTCATGCCTTTCCACAATGGTCATACCTGAAAATCTGAAAAATACTTTTCACTCTTGAATTTTGCTTTAAGATTATTCACCTTCACACTGACAAATACACAACAACCTTTTATACTGTGTAGGCAATGGTAAGTTTATTTATTGCCAACTCTAAAATATATAGTATATACCGTATCTCAGTACACAGCTGCAAAACAGCTTATGAATCATAGTTAATTTAGAAGCAATTATCTGTACAAAGTAGATAATGGACAGTTGTTAGGAAATTATCCCACTCCACCTTTTGGAAGATAATCTTTATATTAACACATACAACTTTAACACAATATAAGTAACTCAAAAAGGTAAACTTTTGACCATTTTTTAGGAAGAGCGACACTGCAGGGTATTTGTTTTTTCACCTAAACTACAATATGTTATATGAGTTTCTCAAAGACTAATAATAATAATAATACAATAATATATATGTCATCAACAAACCTCACACAAGAGAACTCTCCAAAATTAAACTAATTTATTTCATGTCCCAATCAGTAGCTGATACCCCCTTTCCCTTGAGAAATCTTTTCCTTTTCACAAACGGATCATCAGGAGGGTTTGTATGGCTGATATTGTGGTGAAACCCCTCCCACAATGTAATGTCATGACCATGATCCTGACCTCACACTGTGGGAGCCTTGTTGCAGTATAGGAAATAACAGCTGTTTCCAACTGCCAAAAAAGAAAGCAGCAGCTTCTTCCACTGACATCACCTGCCAGCAGTAAAAATGTTGCTATGTGACACATTTCAGAAAGTAAATCAGGGAAAGTAAGAAAGTAAATCAGGGAAAGGAAAGATTTTACAATGAGCAACTAAATTATTTATACATAATAATTGTAATTAATTGTATTAAGCACTTTTTTATTATGGTATTTTCACTGGAGTTCCTCTTTAAATGTGCTTACACACATTCAAAACCAATTTAAAGGGGAAGCCAATTAACCTAGCAGTATGTTTTTAGACTGTGGAAGGAAACTGGAGCACCCAGAGGATCACAAAATTACAGGAAGAATATGCACACTTTGTTCAAAAAGAACTCCTGGTGAGATTTGAACCCAGTACTCTTCATCTCAAATGCTATATTGTAATATGTAGCCATCAGACATTATTAATATTCCATCACCTGAGCATTATTCTACTCTCCTTATTAAACAGAGGAGATTCTGTACAAAGCTATCTATATACTGTACCATACTTATTGCTGGGTTATGTCATTGGTTATAAACACATGTACTTAATATTTTATATGAGTTTCATCTAAACAAACAAACACAGAACATTTATATCACGCTTTTCTCCTGGCGGACTCAAAGCGCCAGAGCTACAGCCACTAGGGCACGCTCTATAGGCAGTAGCAGTGTTACGGAAGCAAGGTCTCTTACTGAATAGGTGCTGGCTTACTGAACAGGCAGAGCCGAGATTCTAACTCAGGTCTCCTGTGTCAGAGGCAGAGCCCTTAAAGTGGTTCTTTCGCGAATGCATAAAAAAATAAAAAGTGGTTTATGCATAAACTATTAAACATCCTTTTAAAATAGTGTAGAAAGTTTTTTTTAAAAAAAAATGAATGGTTTCATCAATACAACATGTAATGTAAACAGTGACGGATGAGGGATAGAGATCGCCAGAACGGTTCGCCGTCGAACGGTTCCAGGCGAATTTCCGGTGGTTCGTGTTCGCCATGGAAGGCGAACTTTTGCGGAAGTTCGGTTTGCCCCCATAGTGCACCATTAGGGTCAACTTTGACCCTCTACATCACAGTCAGCAGGCACATTGTAGCCAATTAGGCTACACTCTCTCCTGGAGCCACTCCCCTCCCTTATAAAACGCAGCCAGCGCTGGTCATTACACTCACTCGTGTGCCTGCATTAATTAGTGAAGGGACAGCTGCTGGCAGACTCTCATAGGGAGAGATTAGTTAGGCTCTTGTAGGCTTGTTAGCTTGCTCCTGGCTGATTGTTATTGCTAAACTAGCACCCTTCAACAGCTCTTTTGAGAGATAATGTTCACCTGATGTGTTATTTTTGTGCTGCCCACTGACACTGCATTATACAGCCCTATCTTTTGCAGCTGGATCTTGATAATTGCTATTACTGTGCCAGCCAGGCCCTGCCTAACTATCTATCCTGGGACACCTACCTATGCCTACCTAACTACTGGGGCACCTACTTACCTATACGGGGACACCAACCTATGCCTACCTACCTACCTTTACTAAGGCACCTACCTATGCCTACCTACGTATACTAGGGCACCTACCTATGCCTACCTACCTATACTGGGACTCCTACCTATGCCTAGCTAACTACTGGGGCACCTACCTATACTGGGACACCTACCTATGCCTACCTACCTATACTGGGACTCCTACCTATGCCTACCTACCTATACTGGGACTCCTACCTATGCCTAGCTAACTACTTGGGCACCTACCTATGCATATCTACCTATACTAGGACTCCTACCTACCTATACTGGGACTCCTACCTATGCCTAGCTAACTACTGGGGCACCTACCTATGCCTATCTACCTATACTGGTACACCTACCTATGCCTACCTACCTATACTGGGACTCCTATCTATGCCTACCTACCTATACTGGGACTCCTACCTATGCCTAGCTAACTACTGGGGCACCTACCTATGCCTATCTACCTATACTGGGACTCCTACCTATGCCTACCTACCTATACTGGGACTCCTACCTATGCCTAGCTAACTACTGGAGCACCTACCTATGCCTATCTACCTATACTGGGACACCTACCTATGCCTACCTACCTATACTGGGACTCCTACCTATGCCTACCTACCTATACTGGGAATCCTACCTATGCCTAGCTAACTACTAGGGCACCTACCTATGCCTATCTACCTATACTGGGACACCTACCTATGCCTACCTACCTATACTGGGACTCCTACCTATGCCTAGCTAACTACTGGGGCACCTACTTATGCCTATCTACCTATACTGGGACTCCTACCTATGCCTACCTACCTACACTGGGACTCCTACCTATGCCTAGCTAACTACTGGGGCACCTACCTATGCCTATCTACATACAAGAAGATAATAAGGTCATTGATTCACTGTGGAAAGACCAAATTTGATCAGCAGGACATTCACTGTTGTTCTATCATTGAGCTACCACAGCCCGGCGACCATATGGACTTGAAAACCGCTATGGCCATGGTGCACACCAGTCCAGCACGGCCGTCACTACACAAACAGCTGTTTGCGGTGCGATACACAGTGAGTTTGGTGTGTCAGTGTGAAGCAGTACTCTAATTACACTCCCTGATTGATGTATACACATGCAAGATGTTTTAAAGCACTTTAGTCCTGCAATTTAGCATTCAGTGTGATTTCTGCCCTTAAAACGATGCTTTGCGTCAAATCCAGATTTTCCCCCGGGACTTTTGTCATCTATCCCACTCATCCATGCCCTCCTCCAGGTGTTAGACCCTTGAAACATCTTTTCCATCACTTTTGTGGCCAGCGTAAATGTTTCTAGTTTTCAAAGTTTGCATCCCTATTGAAGTCTATTGCGGTTTGCAAAAGCTCGCGCAAACCGAAACTTTTGCGGAGGTTCGCGAACCGAAAATCGGAGATTCGGGCTATCTCTAATGAGGGACTGGGAGGCTAATCCATTTCTTAGGGGTGTTTTTTTTTTACTTTAATTTCACAACCATAACTCCTGCCTACCTAGTTTTCAGTGGTATAATCAACTTCTGGCAGGAATCGCTGTTATAGCTGTAACAGCTGAGCTCCGCTGAGTTCCTCAGCATGTGTTTACATTATTGCTAGGCAACCAGATGGTCTGTGCAGAGAGTTGTTTGTGCAAAGAGTTACAAGCTGCTGGGAGAATCAGCCAGAATCAGTCCCATCTACACCATATGATTCTTTGTCAGATTCGATTCAATTTGATTGGATTCATTGATTCGATTTGATTCAATCTGACATGTTATGCTAGGTACACACCATACAATTTTCTGTTAGATTTACCTACAACATGGAAAAAAAGCTATCTGGCAGGTAAATCTAAAAGAAAATCTAACAGAATATTGTATGGTGTGTACCTAGCATTAGATTCATGATTCGATTCAATTCGATTCAAATTGAATCGAATCATGAATCGGACATGTCAGAATTAATCAAATCAAATAAATGAATCGAATCAAATGTAATCGAATCTGACAAAAAATCATATGGTGTAGATTGGACTGATTCTGGCTGATTCTCCCAGCAGCTTATGACTCTTTGCACAAACGACTCTCTGCACAGACCGTCTGGTACCTAACAATAATGTAAACACATGCTGAGGATCTCAGAGGAGATCAGCTGTTACAGCTATAACGGAGATTCCTGCCAGAAGTGGATTATACCACTGAAAACTAGGTAGGCAGGAGTTATGGTTGTGAAATGAAAGTAAAAAAAACACCCCTTACAAATGGATTAGCCTCCCAGTCCGTCATCCGTCACTGTTTACATTACATGTTGTATTGATGAAACCATTCATTTAAAAAAAAAAATTCTACACTATTTTAGAAGGATGTTTAATAGTTTATGCATAAACCACTTTTTATTTTTTTTCCTCATTTGCGAAAGAACCCCTTTAACCAGTACACTTTCCAGCCACCACTTTACACTATCCAGCCACCAGCCCGTTTGCTTTTATCTGCCATGCAAGGCGTTCTTTCTATGAAATTTAATTTGCATCTCTCAGGTTACTTTCTTCTCTCCCTGTCCTGCTTGTCATGTGACGCAAGGATGCCGGTAACTGTTTTTGTTAGCAGCATTATCATGTAACCTCCCACTTCTGATCCTGCGTTTTCTCCTAGGAGATAATTTTTCATCTTGTATTTAAAAGAATTTTCCAGCACTCTGCAATTGAAAAAGTACCAAAAATAGGTGAAAAGGTGCTATTAAAATTATGTTGAGTTTTTTTTTTTTTTTGCTTGCTGGTGCTATAAAAGGCATTTTATTTACAAATTGTGAAAATATGACCTAGGAGAAAAGTTAGGTGAAAAAGTGAATTGCATATGGGCCCAAGGAATGAAAATAGGGATTGCTTAAATAAAGGAAGTGATTATGTGGAGAAATAATAGGATACCCCTGGCCCATATGCAATTCACTTTTTCTCCTGACTTTTCACCTAAGTGAAATTTTCAAATATTATAAATAAAATGGTTTTTAAACTGTGATTTTTCTGAATTAAAACCAATTTTCCTTTGCATGTTTAAAATTGATTTTCTCAAAAACTGCAAGGTCTTTTTTGTATTTTTCTCACTTGTTCCCACTATTCCCCTTAACATACATAAGAATTTTGGTGATGATATGGAAGCTTTGCTATTAACCACTAAAGTCGACACGAAATTACACAAAAATTACATTCAATTTCAAAATTATGGTTATTAATTACTGTCACAAACTAAATAAAAAAATGTGTATTACAATGCAAAATTACAATTATGTGAAATTCATGCTCATCACTATTAACTTTATCATTTTATCACCAGAACCTGCACAGTTTGCTGTTTATGTATTTATTTTTGGTATGATTAAACGTAAAATCTGCATGTTTGGCCCCCAATGCTAGTAAAACCTCTTGTAACGCATATACACCAGAAATAAAAAATGGCATCATAGTATAAGATATATAGTATCTCCAGTAAGGAAAGCTGCATTAAACATGTAATAAACAAGATTTGGGTTTTTCTATTAGCATTTGCAACCCCCAGCACAAATGGATGGAGACTACTATATATCAAATCCATTAACTGTGGCAAGATATGACAGCATGACATCAGCATGCCATCTGCACCCCTTTTGCCATGTGGGCACGCGGCTCATTTTATGTTTTCTCTGACTCAGTTGTTCCTTTCATTTTGGTGACGAAAATGACAAACAGAAGCAGACACATATCCCATGAGCCTCGTTGGGAGATCTGCAGAGTCACTTTCCATTCTGCTGATTTCAACATATCAGCTAAAGGATGTTCTGGAACTGCAGTTGCTGCTCTATGTAATTATCAAAACTCAAATCCTGAGGGTTCCTCTCAACCTTGAACGTTTCTTCCAGCATTCAACAAGACTCGA
Organism: Hyperolius riggenbachi; assembly: GCF_040937935.1. NCBI lineage: Eukaryota > Metazoa > Chordata > Amphibia > Anura > Hyperoliidae > Hyperolius > Hyperolius riggenbachi. The sequence continues at coordinate 215,361,517 of NC_090652.1, forward strand.
TACAAGTGATTCTCTTGACTAATATCCAAAAAGCTGAGAAGTGTGAATGACTGCAAGCAAAATCTCTCTGCCAGCAGCACTTCTCTGATGTGTTTTTAGCTAGCACAACTCTGAAATAGGCAATACAATTAAAGCCACCTTGATCCAGCAGAAAGTGGCACAGCTGTGACAATGAAGCCTGAAATATTGTTACCACAAGAGAAAAAGCTCCCTGTTTAACTTTATTATTAATTTTGCAGACCTTTTGCTATTGGCATTTAAGTTTCTGTGGTTGCCTGGCAACCAGAAAGCTAGGTGCCATCATCACCGTTTGCTCAGCAAATGATTTTATAATATGAAATGAAGTATAGACTCATACAGTAGCCCATATAAGAATAAGCCTTGAATTACTAATGAGGAATACTCCAGTAAATTACATTAAATCTGTACAAACAAGAGGCAATGATGGTGTGCAAATTGTGGTAATGGACAGGACCCAGCTAGAATTTGAGTTCACCAAAGAGGTTCTCGCTTCATCCTATGTGGAAATCCATGTCCTCTTCACAAGCTGCTTAGTCATCAGGCCGTTGGACCTATAATGTATTGTGGGATGCAGATGGCAACAGGCTCAATACAGGTGTGTAAGACACATAGGGCCATATGCAATTCACTTTTTCTCCTGAGTTTTCTTCTTCGTTTTAAAATAACTTTTGAGCATTTCATAATTAAAAAAGAGAGAGTAGTAGTAGTAGTAGTAGTAGTAGTAGTAGTAGTAGTAGTAGTGGTAGTAGTAGTAGTGGTAGTAGTAGTAGTGGTAGTAGTAGTAGTGGTAGTAGTAGTAGTGGTAGTAGTAGTAGTAGTAGTAGTAGTAGTAGTAGTAGTAGTAGTAGTAGTAGTAGTAGTAGTAGTAGTAGTAGTAGTAGTAGTAGTAGTAGTAGTAGTAGTAGTAGTAGTGTGATTTTGTGTTTTTTTCTTGCTTGCTGGAGGTTTAAAAACCTTTTATTACCTAGGAGTGAGAAAATCAACTTGGAGAAAGCTAAGAGGGAAAAAGTATATGGGCCATAATCTCCAAACACCTTCCCCCCTTTCATATTTTTATTTTTTTGTCCTTTCCCATCCAAAGGGTTTTGGTGGAATAATCCAAAATGAATGGGGATGGGTTGGTTGGAGATTCTCTGCCCATGTACACTTCTAATGATTATCCCAACTTTGCATAGAAGGATTTCAGTAAGATGATTTGGTGCACCACAACAATGTTATCTGTGGTGGTGTAGAGCCCTTGAAAGAGTCCAGCAGACAAAACTAGTCAGGAGTCGGCTCGAGGTAGCCACAGATGCCTCTTGCCATATTGATTATAATGTATTATTTGTGATATGTAGAGAGTTTGAACGCTCGTGTTGCTACATAGGGTACATAATTATTAAATACTTTTTATTGTTCAACAGATTTTAAATACTGTAAGTTGGTGTTTGGCTTACTGATATGCACTATGTAGAGCTCTTGTTTTTATACTATGGATCCCTAAGAAGCACCAGACCAGTTAAGAAGGCTTGAATGGATGACATCTGATTGACCCTCTGTAGAGTTCTTATTGACCTGTTGTGTAGGTCTGATAGTTTGGAGAGTGTTTTCACCTTTGATGCAATGAACTGGAGGGATCAGATTGGAAAAGTCCATAGAACAAATATAATCCACATTTACTTTTTCACCTAAGTGGGCGGTGCTTCATATTCAGTATTCAACCATGCACTGTTGTTGCGCTTATTCATTTTTCATGTTTTATCCATGGTAGTGTGTTTGGCTTCTGGACCAGCATTTGGCTAAGACAGGCTGCACCAATGTTGATGGTGGTTGATCTTGGTGCCAATATTCGCTGTTACAAAGCCAAAATATTTTTCTCAGGAGCTCTGCCACTTGACTATATCATAGCTGAAATACTGAACCAATGATAATGGTGGTGAGATGAATGATTTTGGCTACTACATGCCCGGCAGTAAAGACAATAGAAGGTGAGCTTTGACTGGGCCTATCAGATATGGTTAGTTGTAGAATAGGACCTTTATGATATAGGGTAGAAGATGGTTAGATTTAGGTATTAGGATTAGAAAGTTAAAGTGGTATGAAACTCAGCATTTCTACTTTGCTTTAAACAATTCCTTACAGCCTTAAAACTACTAGCACAAAACATATTGTAGCAGAACAGCATTCAAACTGTTAAACACAACACTTTGTTGTGCAGTGGAAAACCCCTTCAGCTTATTATCCCCATCCAGAGATAACATTATATTTTGTTTACATTCCTCTTTTGTTACATTCTTAGCTGTGCTGAATGAGTTGGAGCTGTCTCTCTGCTTCTAGCATTCACACCATTGATAAGAGCTCACTAGAAGATGTTAATATGTAATAAAAGCAGAAATGAATAAAATGCAACGGCAGCTTTCAGAGCAGATAAAATGTACTTTGGGAACTTGTAATTTGTAAACAGACAACATTACTTGTGCACAAAAGCAAATATAATAACTGCATGGATAATAAAAAGTATGAACACACATTTTTTATTGAATGTTGTCAGAGTTTCAGACTACTTTAAAGTTATTCATTAGGAAATAGTTTAGGATACAGTGTGGTTGGGGTACTGCACAGCATCAGGAAGGGTTTGACATTGGGGTAAGGTTAGAATTAGGCATCTACACGGGCAACCCTAGTTGGGGAGGTTAGGGGGTTAGACATCAGGTAGAGGGCGGAGGCTAACATTAAGGGCAATGGTTAAATTTAGGCGAACGACTGAAATGACCACAAACAGAACTGCAAACGCAAAATTGCAGAGTATTTTGTAATCACATTTTACATCTTCTAATTTTTGGGTTCTGGCACAGAATCTACTCAACACCAACATCACACATTCCCATTACTAGAGCCATGCCTGCTGACATAAGAGGATGTTGCGAAGTCTCATAATTGTGGCAAAAGAAAATGAGGCACAGTGAGGCTGTAGAGATGATCCATTGCCCTGAACTGGTATACAGCTGGGCATCAAAGTACAGCCACTCAAGCAGGACTGATCAATAGAGAGGTAAAAAGGCAGATAAAAGTATAACACAATAAACAGTAAAATATTATTTAAAAAAAAAAGATGTTAGAGATACTCTGAAACATCTGTATTTAAAGGGAAAAAAACACATTTTTATGAGGGAAAAGCAATTTCCTCCAGATCAATTCTACACACTGTATGCAAACACCGATTTCAGACTCTTAATTTGATTTATGTGAATAAAGTACCACCCAATAGAAAGAGCTAATAGAAAAAGGGTTAGATTACCATAATGCTTTAATTGCCAGTTAGGATAAAAGGAGAGTATCAGGCTAGGTTCTGGTTTACGGAAGAAGGTTAGAATCAGGCAGGGCCGGGACAAGGTACCC